>NW_023495183.1:0-179338 GCF_904425465.1 Colossoma macropomum | reverse complement strand
TATCCGCCGCAGGTAAGCGCTTAATTTGTGATTGTGCTGGAATGAAGTTCGAACTGAAATAAAGCCAATTAAAGACGTTACCACGAAATACATGAATAATAATGAGATGAAAGTCCACCTGCCGCTATCCGCCGCATGTAAGCGCCTAATTTGTGATTGTGATGCGTTCGATTGTGCTGGAATGAAGTTCGAACTGAAATGAAGCCAATTAAAGACGTTACCACGACATAGATGAATAATAATGAGATGACTGCCCCCCTGCCGCTATCTGCCGCATGTAAGCGCCTAATTTATGATTGTGCTGGAAAGAAGTTCGAACTGAAATAGAGCCAAATTAAAGACGTTACCACAAAATACATGAATAATAATGAGATCAAAGCGCCTAATTTGTCATTGTGATGCGTTCGATTGTGCTGAAATGGAGTTCGAACTGAAATAAAGCCAAATTAAAGGCGTTACCACGAAATACATGAATAATAATGAGATGAAAGTCCACGCACCGCTATCCGCCGCATGTAAGCGCCTAATTTGTGATTGTGATGCGTTCGATTGTGCTGGAATGAAGTTCGAACTGAAATAAAGCCAAATTAAAGACGTTACCACGAAATAGATGAATAATAATGATATCAAAGCGCCTAATTTGTCATTGTGATGCGTTCGATTGTGCTGGAATGAAGTTCGAACTGAAATAAAGCCAAATTAAAGACGTTACCACGACATAGGTGAATAATAATGAGATCAAAGCCCACCTGCCGCTATCCGCCGCATGTAAGCGCCTAATTTGTGATTGTTATGCGTTCGATTGCGGTGGAAAGAAGTTCGAACTGACATAAAGCCAATTAAAGACGTTACCACGGCATAGATGAATAATAATGAGATCAAAGCCCACCTGCCGCTATCCGCCGCATGTAAGCGCCTAATTTGTGATTGTGACGCGTTCGATTGTGCTGGAATGAAGTTCGAAGTGAAATGAAGCCAAATTAAAGACGTTACCACGACATAGATGAATAATAATGAGATGAAAGCCCACCTGCCGCTATCCGCCGCATGTAAGCGCCTAATTTGTGATTGTGACGCGTTCGATTGTGCTGGAAAGAAGTTCGAACTGAAAGAAAGCCAAATTAAAGACGTTACCACGAAATACATGAATAATAATGAGATGAAAGCCCCCCTGCCGCTATCCGCCGCATGTAAGCGCCTAATTTGTCATTGTGACGCGTTCGATTGTGCTGGAATGAAGTTCGAACTGAAATAAAGCCAAATTAAAGACGTTACCACGACATAGATGAATATAATGAGAAGAAAGCCCACCTGCCGCTATCCGCCGCATGTAAGCGCCTAATTTGTGATTGTGACGCGTGCGATTGCGGTGGAATGAAGTTCGAACTGAAATAAAGCCAAATTAAAGACGTTACCACGACATAGATGAATAATAATGAGATCAAAGCGCCTAATTTGTGATTGTGATGCGTTCGATTGTGCTGGAATGAAGTTCGAACTGAAATAAAGCCAAATTAAAGACGTTACCACGACATAGATGAATAATAATGAGATGAAAGCCCACCTGCCGCTATCCGCCGCATGTAAGCGCCTAATTTGTGATTGTTTTGCCTTCGATTGTGCTGGAATGAAGTTCGAAGTGAAATAAAGCCAAATTAAAGACGTTACCACGACATAGATGAATAATAATGAGATCAAAGCCCACCTGCCGCTATCCGCCGCATGTAAGCGCCTAATTTGTGATTGTGACGCGTTCGATTGTGCTGGAAAGAAGTTCGAACTGAAAGAAAGCCAAATTAAAGACGTTACCACGAAATACATGAATAATAATGAGATGAAAGTCCACCAACCACTATCCGCCGCATGTAAGCGCCTAATTTGTGATTGTTATGCGTTCGATTGTGCTGGAATGAAGTTCGAACTGAAATAAAGCCAAATTAAAGACGTTACCACGACATAGATGAATAATAATGAGATCAAAGCGCCTAATTTGTGATTGTGACGTGTTCGATCGTGCTGGAATGAAGTTCGAAGTGAAATAAAGCCAAATTAAAGACGTTACCACGACATAGATGAATAATAATGAGATCAAAGCGCCTAATTTGGGATTGTTATGCGTTCGATCGTGCTGGAATGAAGTTCGACTGAAATAAAGCCAAATTAAAGACGTTACCCACGACATAGATGAATAATAATGAGATCAAAGCCCACCTGCCGCTATCCGCCGCATGTAAGCGCCTAATTTGTGATTGTGACGCGTTCGATTGTGCTGGAAAGAAGTTCGAACTGAAAGAAAGCCAAATTAAAGACGTTACCACGAAATACATGAATAATAATGAGATGAAAGTCCACCCACCACTATCCGCCGCATGTAAGTGCCTAATTTGTGATTGTTATGCGTTCGATTGTGCTGGAATGAAGTTCGAACTGAAATAAAGCCAAATTAAAGACGTTACCACGACATAGATGAATAATAATGAGAAGAAAGCCACCTACCGCTATCCGCCGCATGTAAGCGCCTAATTTGTGATTGTGACGCGTTCGATTGCGGTGGAAAGAAGTTCGAAGTGAAAGAAAGCCAAATTAAAGACGTTACCACGACATAGATGAATAATAATGAGATCAAAGCGCCTAATTTGTGATTGTGACGCGTTCGATCGTGCTGGAATGAAGTTCGAACTGAAATAAAGCCAAATTAAAGACGTTACCACGACATAGATGAATAATAATGAGATGAAAGCCCACCTGCCGCTATCCGCCGCATGTAAGCGCCTAATTTGTGATTGTTTTTGCCTTCGATTGTGCTGGAATGAAGTTCGAAGTGAAATAAAGCCAAATTAAAGACGTTACCACGACATAGACGAATAATAATGAGATCAAAGCCCACCTGCCGCTATCCGCCGCATGTAAGCGCCTAATTTGTGATTGTGACGCGTTCGATTGTGCTGGAAAGAAGTTCGAACTGAAAGAAAGCCAAATTAAAGACGTTACCACGAAATACATGAATAATAATGAGATGAAAGTCCACCAACCACTATCCGCCGCATGTAAGCGCCTAATTTGTGATTGTTATGCGTTCGATTGTGCTGGAATGAAGTTCGAACTGAAATAAAGCCAAATTAAAGACGTTACCACGACATAGATGAATAATAATGAGATCAAAGCGCCTAATTTGTGATTGTGACGTGTTCGATCGTGCTGGAATGAAGTTCGAAGTGAAATAAAGCCAAATTAAAGACGTTCCCACGACATAGATGAATAATAATGAGATCAAAGCGCCTAATTTGTGATTGTTATGCGTTCGATCGTGCTGGAATGAAGTTCGAACTGAAATAAAGCCAAATTAAAGACGTTACCACGACATAGATGACTAATAATGAGATCAAAGCCCACCTGCCGCTATCCGCCGCATGTAAGCGCCTAATTTGTGATTGTGACGCGTTCGATTGTGCTGGAAAGAAGTTCGAACTGAAAGAAAGCCAAATTAAAGACGTTACCACGAAATACATGAATAATAATGAGATGAAAGTCCACCCACCACTATCCGCCGCATGTAAGTGCCTAATTTGTGATTGTTATGCGTTCGATTGTGCTGGAATGAAGTTCGAACTGAAATAAAGCCAAATTAAAGACGTTACCACGACATAGATGAATAATAATGAGAAGAAAGCCCACCTGCCGCTATCCGCCGCATGTAAGCGCCTAATTTGTGATTGTGACGCGTTCGATTGCGGTGGAAGAAGTTCGAAGTGAAAGAAAGCCAAATTAAAGACGTTACCACGACATAGATGAATAATAATGAGATCAAAGCGCCTAATTTGTGATTGTGACGCGTTCGATCGTGCTGGAATGAAGTTCGAACTGAAATAAAGCCAAATTAAAGACGTTACCACGACATAGATGAATAATAATGAGATCAAAGCCCACCTGCCGCTATCCGCCGCATGTAAGCGCCTAATTTGTGATTGTTATGCCTTCGATTGTGCTGGAATGAAGTTCGAAGTGAAATAAAGCCAAATTAAAGACGTTACCACGACACAGATGAATAATAATGAGATCAAAGCGCCTAAATTGTCATTGTGATGCGTTCGATTGTGCTGGAATGAAGTTCGAAGTGAAATAAAGCCAATTAAAGACGTTACCACGACATAGACGAATAATAATGAGATGAAAGCCCCCCTGCCGCTATCCGCCGCATGTAAGCGCCTAATTTGTGATTGTGACGCGTTCGCTTGCGGTGGAATGAAGTTCGACCTAAAATAGAGCCAAATTAAAGACGTTACCACAAAATGCATGAATAATAATGAGTTGAAAGTCCACCTGCCGCTATCCGCCGCATGTAAGCCCCTAATTTATGATTGTGCAGGAAAGAAGTTCGAACTGAAATAAAGCCAAATTAAAGACGTTACCACGGCATAGACGAATAATAATGAGATCAAAGCGCCTAATTTGTCATTGTGATGCGTTCGATTGCGCTGGAATGAAGTTCGAACTGAAATAAAGCCAAATTAAAGGCGTTACCACGAAATACATGAATAATAATGAGATGAAAGTCCACGCACCGCTATCCGCCGCATGTAAGCGCCTAATTTGTGATTGTGATGCGTTCGATTGTGCTGGAATGAAGTTCGAACTGAAATAAAGCCAAATTAAAGACGTTACCACGAAATAGATGAATAATAATGATATCAAAGCGCCTAATTTGTCATTGTGATGCGTTCGATTGTGCTGGAATGAAGTTCGAACTGAAATAAAGCCAAATTAAAGACGTTACCACGACATAGGTGAATAATAATGAGATCAAAGCCCACCTGCCGCTATCCGCCGCATGTAAGCGCCTAATTTGTGATTGTTATGCGTTCGATTGCGGTGGAAAGAAGTTCGAAACTGACATAAAGCCAAATTAAAGACGTTACCACGGCATAGATGAATAATAATGAGATCAAAGCCCACCTGCCGCTATCCGCCGCATGTAAGCGCCTAATTTGTGATTGTGACGCGTTCGATTGTGCTGGAATGAAGTTCGAAGTGAAATGAAGCCAAATTAAAGACGTTACCACGACATAGATGAATAATAATGAGATGAAAGCCCACCTGCCGCTATCCGCCGCATGTAAGCGCCTAATTTGTGATTGTGACGCGTTCGATTGTGCTGGAAAGAAGTTCGAACTGAAAGAAAGCCAAATTAAAGACGTTACCACGAAATACATGAATAATAATGAGATGAAAGCCCACCTGCCGCTATCCGCCGCATGTAAGCGCCTAATTTGTCATTGTGACGCGTTCGATTGTGCTGGAATGAAGTTCGAACTGAAATAAAGCCAAATTAAAGACGTTACCACGACATAGATGAATAATAATGAGAAGAAAGCCCACCTGCCGCTATCCGCCGCATGTAAGCGCCTAATTTGTGATTGTGACACGTGCGATTGCGGTGGAAAGAAGTTCAAAGTGAAAGAAAGCCAAATTAAAGACGTTACCACGACATAGATGAATAATAATGAGATCAAAGCGCCTAATTTGTGATTGTGACGCGTTCGATTGCGGTGGAATGAAGTTCGAACTGAAATAAAGCCAAATTAAAGACGTTACCACGACATAGATGAATAACAATGAGATCAAAGCGCCTAATTTGTGATTGTGACGCGTTCGATTGTGCTGGAATGAAGTTCGAACTGAAATGAAGCCAAATTAAAGACGTTACCACGACATAGATGAATAATAATGAGATGAATGCCCCCCTGCCGCTATCCGCCGCATGTAAGCGCCTAATTTATGATTGTGCTGGAAAGAAGTTCGAACTGAAATAGAGCCAAATTACAGACGTTACCACGGCATAGACGAATAATAATGAGATCAAAGCGCCTAATTTGTCATTGTGATGCGTTCGATTGTGCTGGAATGAAGTTCGAACTGAAATAAAGCCAAATTAAAGACGTTACCACGACATAGATGAATAATAATGAGATGAAAGCCCACCTGCCGCTATCCGCCGCATGTAAGCGCCTAATTTTTGATTGTGATGCGTTCGCTTGCGGTGGAATGAAGTTCGACCTGAAATAGAGCCAAATTAAAGACGTTACCACGACATAGATGAATAAAAATGAGATCAAAGCCCACCTGACGCTATCCGCCGCATGTAAGCGCTTAATTTGTGATTGTGCTGGAATGAAGTTCGAACTGAAATAAAGCCAAATTAAAGACGTTACCACGAAATACATGAATAATAATGAGATGAAAGTCCACCTGCCGCTATCCGCCGCATGTAAGCGCCTAATTTGTGATTGTGATGCGTTCGATTGTGCTGGAATGAAGTTCGAACTGAAATGAAGCCAAATTAAAGACGTTACCACGACATAGATGAATAATAATGAGATGACTGCCCCCCTGCCGCTATCTGCCGCATGTAAGCGCCTAATTTATGATTGTGCTGGAAAGAAGTTCGAACTGAAATAGAGCCAAATTAAAGACGTTATCACAAAATACATGAATAATAATGAGATCAAAACGCCTAATTTGTCATTGTGATGCGTTCGATTGTGCTGGAATGGAGTTCGAACTGAAATAAAGCCAAATTAAAGACGTTACCACGAAATACATGAATAATAATGAGAAGAAAGTCCACGCACCACTATCCGCCGCATGTAAGCGCCTAATTTGTGATTGTGATGCGTTCGATTGCGGTGGAAGAAGTTCGAAGTGAAAGAAAGCCAAATTAAAGACGTTACCACGACATAGATGAATAATAATGAGATCAAAGCGCCTAATTTGTGATTGTGACGCGTTCGATCGTGCTGGAATGAAGTTCGAAGTGAAATAAAGCCAAATTAAAGACGTTACCACGACATAGATGAATAATAATGAGATGAAAGCCCACCTGCCGCTATCCGCCGCATGTAAGCGCCTAATTTGTGATTGTTATGCCTTCGATTGTGCTGGAATGAAGTTCGAAGTGAAATAAAGCCAAATTAAAGACGTTACCACGACATAGATGAATAATCATGAGATCAATGCGCCTAATTTGTGATTGTGACGCGTTCGATTGCGGTGGAATGAAGGTCGAACTGAAATAAAGCCAAATTGAAGACGTTACCACGACATAGATGAATAATAATGAGAGGAAAGTCCACCCACCGCTATCCGCCGCATGTAAGCGCCTAATTTGTGATTGTGATGCGTTCCATTGTGCTGGAATGAAGTTCGAACTGAAATAAAGCCAAATTAAAGACGTTACCACGACATAGATGAATAATAATGAGATGAAAGCCCCCCTGCCGCTATCCGCCGCATGTAAGCGCCTAATTTGTGATTGTTATGCGTTCGATTGTGCTGGAATGAAGTTCGAAGTGAAATAAAGCCAAATTAAAGACGTTACCACGACATAGGTGAATAATAATGAGATCAAAACCACCTGCCGCTATCCGCCGCATGTAAGCGCCTAATTTGTGATTGTTATGCGTTCGATTGCGTTGCAAAGAAGTTCGAACTGACATAAAGCCAAATTAAAGACGTTACCACGGCATAGAGGAATAATAATGAGATGAAAGCGCCTAATTTGTCATTGTGATGCGTTCGATTGTGCTGTAATGAAGTTCGATCTGAAATAAAGCCAAATTAAAGGCGTTACCACGAAATACATGAATAATAATGAGATGAAAGTCCACCCACCGCTCTCCGCCGCATTTAAGCGCCTAATTTGTGATTGTGATGCGTTCGCTTGCGGTGGAATGAAGTTCGACCTGAAATAGAGCCAAATTAAAGACGTTACCACAAAATGCATGAATAATAATGAGATCAAAGCCCACCTGCCGCTATCCGCCGCATGTAAGCGCCTAATTTGCGATTGTGATGCGTTCGATTGTGCTGGTATGAAGTTCGAAGTGAAATAAAGCCAAATTAAAGACGTTACCACGACATAGATGAATAATAATGAGTTGAAAGTCCAACTGCCGCTATCCGCCGCATGTAAGCGCCTAATTTGTGATTGTTATGCGTTCGATTGTGCTGGAATGAAGTTCGAACTGAAATAAAGCCAAATTAAAGACGTTACCACGACATAGATGAATAATAATGAGATCAAAGCCCACCTGCCGCTATCCGCCGCATGTAAGCGCCTAATTTGTGATTGTGCTGGAATGAAGTTCGAACTGAAATAAAGCCAAATTAAAGACGTTACCACAAAATACATGAATAATAATGAGATGAAAGTCCACCTGCCGCTATCCGCCGCATGTAAGCGCCTAATTTGTGATTGTGATGCGTTCGATTGTGCTGGAATGAAGTTCGAACTGAAATGAAGCCAAATTAAAGACGTTACCACGACATAGATGAATAATAATGAGATGAATGCCCCCCTGCCGCTATCCGCCGCATGTAAGCGCCTAATTTATGATTGTGCTGGAAAGAAGTTCGAAGTGAAATAGAGCCAAATTAAAGACGTTACCACGGCATAGACAAATAATAATGAGATCAAAGCGCCTAATTTGTCATTGTGATGCGTTCGATTGTGCTGGAATGAAGTTCGAACTGAAATGAAGCCAAATTAAAGACGTTACCACGACATAGATGAATAATAATGAGATGAAAGTCCACCCACCGCTATCCGCCGCATGTAAGCGCCTAATTTGTGATTGTGATGCGTTCGATTGTGCTGGAATGAAGTTCGAACTGAAATAAAGCCAAATTAAAGACGTTACCACAAAATACATGAATAATAATGAGATGAAAGCCCCCCTGCCGCTATCTGCCGCATGTAAGCGCCTAATTTGTGATTGTTATGCGTTCGATTGTGCTGGAATGAAGTTGGAACTGAAATAAAGCCAAATTAAAGACGTGACCACGAAATACATGAATAATAACGAGATCAAAGCGCCTAATTTGTCATTGTGATGCGTTCGATTGTGCTGGAATGAAGTTCGAACTGAAATAAAGCCAAATTAAAGACGTTACCACGACATAGGTGAATAATAATGAGATCAAAACCCACCTGCCGCTATCCGCCGCATGTAAGCGCCTAATTTGTGATTGTTATGCGTTCGATTGCGGTGGAAAGAAGTTCGAACTGACATAAAGCCAAATTAAAGACGTTACCACGACACAGATGAATAATAATGAGATCAAAACCCACCTGCCGCTATCCGCCGCATGTAAGTGCCTAATTTGTGATTGTGACGCGTTCGATTGTGCTGGAAAGAAGTTCGAAGTGAAAGAAAGCCAAATTAAAGACGTTACCACGAAATACATGAATAATAATGAGATGAAAGTCCACCCACCACTATCCGCCGCATATAAGCGCCTAATTTGTGATTGTTATGCGTTCGATTGTGTTGGAATGAAGTTCGAAGTGAAATAAAGCCAAATTAAAGACGTTACCACGACATAGATGAATAATAATGAGAAGAAAGCCCACCTGCCGCTATCCGCCGCATGTAAGCGCCTAATTTGTGATTGTGACGCGTTCGATTGCGGTGGAAAGAAGTTCGAAGTGAAAGAAAGCCAAATTAAAGAAGTTACCACGACATAGATGAATAATAATGAGATCAAAGCGCCTAATTTGTGATTGTGATGCGTTCGATTGTGCTGGAATGAAGTTCGAACTGAAATAAAGCCAAATTAAAGACGTTACCACGAAATACATGAATAATAATGAGAAGAAAGCCCACCTGCCGCTATCCGCCGCATGTAAGCGCCTAATTTGTGATTGTGACGCGTTCGATTGCGGTGGAAAGAAGTTCAAAGTGAAATAAAGCCAAATTAAAGACGTTACCACGACATAGATGAATAATAATGAGATCAAAGCGCCTAATTTGTGATTATGACGCGTTCGATTGTGCTGGAAAGAAGTTCGAACTGAAAGAAAGCCAAATTAAAGACGTTACCACGAAATACATGAATAATAATGAGATGAAAGTCCACCCACCACTATCCGCCGCATGTAAGTGCCTAATTTGTGATTGTTATGCGTTCGATTGTGCTGGAATGAAGTTCGAACTGAAATAAAGCCAAATTAAAGACGTTACCACGACATAGATGAATAATAATGAGAAGAAAGCCCACCTGCCGCTATCCGCCGCATGTAAGCGCCTAATTTGTGATTGTGACGCGTTCGATTGCGGTGGAAAGAAGTTCGAAGTGAAAGAAAGCCAAATTAAAGACGTTACCACGACATAGATGAATAATAATGAGATCAAAGCGCCTAATTTGTGATTGTGACGCGTTCGATCGTGCTGGAATGAAGTTCGAACTGAAATAAAGCCAAATTAAAGACGTTACCACGACATAGATGAATAATAATGAGATCAAAGCCCACCTGCCGCTATCCGCCGCATGTAAGCGCCTAATTTGTGATTGTTATGCCTTCGATTGTGCTGGAATGAAGTTCGAAGTGAAATAAAGCCAAATTAAAGACGTTACCACGACACAGATGAATAATAATGAGATCAAAGCGCCTAAATTGTCATTGTGATGCGTTCGATTGTGCTGGAATGAAGTTCGAAGTGAAATAAAGCCAAATTAAAGACGTTACCACGACATAGATGAATAATAATGAGATGAAAGCCCCCCTGCCGCTATCCGCCGCATGTAAGCGCCTAATTTGTGATTGTGACGCGTTCGCTTGCGGTGGAATGAAGTTCGACCTAAAATAGAGCCAAATTAAAGACGTTACCACAAAATGCATGAATAATAATGAGTTGAAAGTCCACCTGCCGCTATCCGCCGCATGTAAGCCCCTAATTTATGATTGTGCAGGAAAGAAGTTCGAACTGAAATAAAGCCAAATTAAAGACGTTACCACGGCATAGACGAATAATAATGAGATCAAAGCGCCTAATTTGTCATTGTGATGCGTTCGATTGCGCTGGAATGAAGTTCGAACTGAAATAAAGCCAAATTAAAGGCGTTACCACGAAATACATGAATAATAATGAGATGAAAGTCCACGCACCGCTATCCGCCGCATGTAAGCGCCTAATTTGTGATTGTGATGCGTTCGATTGTGCTGGAATGAAGTTCGAACTGAAATAAAGCCAAATTAAAGACGTTACCACGAAATAGATGAATAATAATGATATCAAAGCGCCTAATTTGTCATTGTGATGCGTTCGATTGTGCTGGAATGAAGTTCGAACTGAAATAAAGCCAAATTAAAGACGTTACCACGACATAGGTGAATAATAATGAGATCAAAGCCCACCTGCCGCTATCCGCCGCATGTAAGCGCCTAATTTGTGATTGTTATGCGTTCGATTGCGGTGGAAAGAAGTTCGAACTGACATAAAGCCAAATTAAAGACGTTACCACGGCATAGATGAATAATAATGAGATCAAAGCCCACCTGCCGCTATCCGCCGCATGTAAGCGCCTAATTTGTGATTGTGACGCGTTCGATTGTGCTGGAATGAAGTTCGAAGTGAAATGAAGCCAAATTAAAGACGTTACCACGACATAGATGAATAATAATGAGATGAAAGCCCACCTGCCGCTATCCGCCGCATGTAAGCGCCTAATTTGTGATTGTGACGCGTTCGATTGTGCTGGAAAGAAGTTCGAACTGAAAGAAAGCCAAATTAAAGACGTTACCACGAAATACATGAATAATAATGAGATGAAAGCCCACCTGCCGCTATCCGCCGCATGTAAGCGCCTAATTTGTCATTGTGACGCGTTCGATTGTGCTGGAATGAAGTTCGAACTGAAATAAAGCCAAATTAAAGACGTTACCACGACATAGATGAATAATAATGAGAAGAAAGCCCACCTGCCGCTATCCGCCGCATGTAAGCGCCTAATTTGTGATTGTGACACGTGCGATTGCGGTGGAAAGAAGTTCAAAGTGAAAGAAAGCCAAATTAAAGACGTTACCACGACATAGATGAATAATAATGAGATCAAAGCGCCTAATTTGTGATTGTGACGCGTTCGATTGCGGTGGAATGAAGTTCGAACTGAAATAAAGCCAAATTAAAGACGTTACCACGACATAGATGAATAATAATGAGATCAAAGCGCCTAATTTGTGATTGTGATGCGTTCGATTGTGCTGGAATGAAGTTCGAACTGAAATGAAGCCAAATTAAAGACGTTACCACGACATAGATGAATAATAATGAGATGAATGCCCCCCTGCCGCTATCCGCCGCATGTAAGCGCCTAATTTATGATTGTGCTGGAAAGAAGTTCGAACTGAAATAGAGCCAAATTACAGACGTTACCACGGCATAGACGAATAATAATGAGATCAAAGCGCCTAATTTGTCATTGTGATGCGTTCGATTGTGCTGGAATGAAGTTCGAACTGAAATAAAGCCAAATTAAAGACGTTACCACGACATAGATGAATAATAATGAGATGAAAGCCCACCTGCCGCTATCCGCCGCATGTAAGCGCCTAATTTTTGATTGTGATGCGTTCGCTTGCGGTGGAATGAAGTTCGACCTGAAATAGAGCCAAATTAAAGACGTTACCACGACATAGATGAATAAAAATGAGATCAAAGCCCACCTGACGCTATCCGCCGCATGTAAGCGCTTAATTTGTGATTGTGCTGGAATGAAGTTCGAACTGAAATAAAGCCAAATTAAAGACGTTACCACGAAATACATGAATAATAATGAGATGAAAGTCCACCTGCCGCTATCCGCCGCATGTAAGCGCCTAATTTGTGATTGTGATGCGTTCGATTGTGCTGGAATGAAGTTCGAACTGAAATGAAGCCAAATTAAAGACGTTACCACGACATAGATGAATAATAATGAGATGACTGCCCCCCTGCCGCTATCTGCCGCATGTAAGCGCCTAATTTATGATTGTGCTGGAAAGAAGTTCGAACTGAAATAGAGCCAAATTAAAGACGTTATCACAAAATACATGAATAATAATGAGATCAAAACGCCTAATTTGTCATTGTGATGCGTTCGATTGTGCTGGAATGGAGTTCGAACTGAAATAAAGCCAAATTAAAGGCGTTACCACGAAATACATGAATAATAATGAGAAGAAAGTCCACGCACCACTATCCGCCGCATGTAAGCGCCTAATTTGTGATTGTGACGCGTTCGATTGCGGTGGAAAGAAGTTCGAAGTGAAAGAAAGCCAAATTAAAGACGTTACCACGACATAGATGAATAATAATGAGATCAAAGCGCCTAATTTGTGATTGTGACGCGTTCGATCGTGCTGGAATGAAGTTCGAAGTGAAATAAAGCCAAATTAAAGACGTTACCACGACATAGATGAATAATAATGAGATGAAAGCCCACCTGCCGCTATCCGCCGCATGTAAGCGCCTAATTTGTGATTGTTATGCCTTCGATTGTGCTGGAATGAAGTTCGAAGTGAAATAAAGCCAAATTAAAGACGTTACCACGACATAGATGAATAATCATGAGATCAATGCGCCTAATTTGTGATTGTGACGCGTTCGATTGCGGTGGAATGAAGGTCGAACTGAAATAAAGCCAAATTGAAGACGTTACCACGACATAGATGAATAATAATGAGAGGAAAGTCCACCCACCGCTATCCGCCGCATGTAAGCGCCTAATTTGTGATTGTGATGCGTTCGATTGTGCTGGAATGAAGTTCGAACTGAAATAAAGCCAAATTAAAGACGTTACCACGACATAGATGAATAATAATGAGATGAAAGCCCCCCTGCCGCTATCCGCCGCATGTAAGCGCCTAATTTGTGATTGTTATGCGTTCGATTGTGCTGGAATGAAGTTCGAAGTGAAATAAAGCCAAATTAAAGACGTTACCACGACATAGGTGAATAATAATGAGATCAAAACCACCTGCCGCTATCCGCCGCATGTAAGCGCCTAATTTGTGATTGTTATGCGTTCGATTGCGTTGCAAAGAAGTTCGAACTGACATAAAGCCAAATTAAAGACGTTACCACGGCATAGAGGAATAATAATGAGATGAAAGCGCCTAATTTGTCATTGTGATGCGTTCGATTGTGCTGTAATGAAGTTCGATCTGAAATAAAGCCAAATTAAAGGCGTTACCACGAAATACATGAATAATAATGAGATGAAAGTCCACCCACCGCTCTCCGCCGCATTTAAGCGCCTAATTTGTGATTGTGATGCGTTCGCTTGCGGTGGAATGAAGTTCGACCTGAAATAGAGCCAAATTAAAGACGTTACCACAAAATGCATGAATAATAATGAGATCAAAGCCCACCTGCCGCTATCCGCCGCATGTAAGCGCCTAATTTGCGATTGTGATGCCTTCGATTGTGCTGGTATGAAGTTCGAAGTGAAATAAAGCCAAATTAAAGACGTTACCACGACATAGATGAATAATAATGAGTTGAAAGTCCAACTGCCGCTATCCGCCGCATGTAAGCGCCTAATTTGTGATTGTTATGCGTTCGATTGTGCTGGAATGAAGTTCGAACTGAAATAAAGCCAAATTAAAGACGTTACCACGACATAGATGAATAATAATGAGATCAAAGCCCACCTGCCGCTATCCGCCGCATGTAAGCGCCTAATTTGTGATTGTGCTGGAATGAAGTTCGAACTGAAATAAAGCCAAATTAAAGACGTTACCACAAAATACATGAATAATAATGAGATGAAAGTCCACCTGCCGCTATCCGCCGC
Organism: Colossoma macropomum; assembly: GCF_904425465.1. Classification (NCBI taxonomy): domain Eukaryota; kingdom Metazoa; phylum Chordata; class Actinopteri; order Characiformes; family Serrasalmidae; genus Colossoma; species Colossoma macropomum. The sequence continues at coordinate 164,725 of NW_023495183.1, read as the reverse complement.
ATGTAAGCGCCTAATTTGTGATTGTGATGCGTTCGATTGTGCTGGAATGAAGTTCGAACTGAAATGAAGCCAAATTAAAGACGTTACCACGACATAGATGAATAATAATGAGATGAATGCCCCCCTGCCGCTATCCGCCGCATGTAAGCGCCTAATTTATGATTGTGCTGGAAAGAAGTTCGAAGTGAAATAGAGCCAAATTAAAGACGTTACCACGGCATAGACAAATAATAATGAGATCAAAGCGCCTAATTTGTCATTGTGATGCGTTCGATTGTGCTGGAATGAAGTTCGAACTGAAATGAAGCCAAATTAAAGACGTTACCACGACATAGATGAATAATAATGAGATGAAAGTCCACCCACCGCTATCCGCCGCATGTAAGCGCCTAATTTGTGATTGTGATGCGTTCGATTGTGCTGGAATGAAGTTCGAACTGAAATAAAGCCAAATTAAAGACGTTACCACAAAATACATGAATAATAATGAGATGAAAGCCCCCCTGCCGCTATCCGCCGCATGTAAGCGCCTAATTTGTGATTGTTATGCGTTCGATTGTGCTGGAATGAAGTTGGAACTGAAATAAAGCCAAATTAAAGACGTGACCACGAAATACATGAATAATAACGAGATCAAAGCGCCTAATTTGTCATTGTGATGCGTTCGATTGTGCTGGAATGAAGTTCGAACTGAAATAAAGCCAAATTGAAGACGTTACCACGACATAGGTGAATAATAATGAGATCAAAACCCACCTGCCGCTATCCGCCGCATGTAAGCGCCTAATTTGTGATTGTTATGCGTTCGATTGCGGTGGAAAGAAGTTCGAACTGACATAAAGCCAAATTAAAGACGTTACCACGACACAGATGAATAATAATGAGATCAAAACCCACCTGCCGCTATCCGCCGCATGTAAGTGCCTAATTTGTGATTGTGACGCGTTCGATTGTGCTGGAAAGAAGTTCGAAGTGAAAGAAAGCCAAATTAAAGACGTTACCACGAAATACATGAATAATAATGAGATGAAAGTCCACCCACCACTATCCGCCGCATATAAGCGCCTAATTTGTGATTGTTATGCGTTCGATTGTGTTGGAATGAAGTTCGAAGTGAAATAAAGCCAAATTAAAGACGTTACCACGACATAGATGAATAATAATGAGAAGAAAGCCCACCTGCCGCTATCCGCCGCATGTAAGCGCCTAATTTGTGATTGTGACGCGTTCGATTGCGGTGGAAAGAAGTTCGAAGTGAAAGAAAGCCAAATTAAAGAAGTTACCACGACATAGATGAATAATAATGAGATCAAAGCGCCTAATTTGTGATTGTGATGCGTTCGATTGTGCTGGAATGAAGTTCGAACTGAAATAAAGCCAAATAAAGACGTTACCACGAAATACATGAATAATAATGAGAAGAAAGCCCACCTGCCGCTATCCGCCGCATGTAAGCGCCTAATTTGTGATTGTGACGCGTTCGATTGCGGTGGAAAGAAGTTCAAAGTGAAATAAAGCCAAATTAAAGACGTTACCACGACATAGATGAATAATAATGAGATCAAAGCGCCTAATTTGTGATTATGACGCGTTCGATTGCGGTGGAATGAAGTTCGAACTGAAATAAAGCCAAATTAAAGACGTTACCACGACATAGATGAATAATAATGAGATCAAAGCGCCTAATTTGTGATTGTTATGCGTTCGATCGTGCTGGAATGAAGTTCGAACTGAAATAAAGCCAAATTAAAGACGTTACCACGACATAGATGAATAATAATGAGATGAAAGCCCACCTGCCGCTATCCGCCGCATGTAAGCGCCTAATTTATGATTGTGCTGGAATGAAGTTCGAAGTGAAATAAAGCCAAATTAAAGACGTTACCACGACATAGATGAATAATAATGAGATCAAAGCCCACCTGCCACTATCCGCTGCATGTAAGCGCCTAATTTGTCATTGTGATGCGTTCGATTGTGCTGGAATGAAGTTCGAACTGAAATAAAGCCAAATTAAAGGCGTTACCACGAAATACATGAATAATAATGAGATGAAAGTCCACCCACCGCTATCCGCCGCATGTAAGCGCCTAATTTGTGATTGTGATGCGTTCGATTGTGCTGGAATGAAGTTCGAAGTGAAATAAAGCCAAATTAAAGACGTTACCACAAAATAGATGAATAATAATGAGATGAAAGCCCCCCTGCCGCTATCCGCCGCATGTAAGCGCCTAATTTGTGATTGTTATGCGTTCGATTGTGCTGGAATGAAGTTCGAACTGAAATAAAGCCAAATTAAAGAAGTTACCACGACATAGGTGAATAATAATGAGATCAAAACCCACCTGCCGCTATCCGCCGCATGTAAGCGCCTAATTTGTGATTGTTATGCGTTCGATTGCGGTGGAAAGAAGTTCGAACTGACATAAAGCCAAATTAAAGACGTTACCACGGCATAGAGGAATAATAATGAGATCAAAGCCCACCTGCCGCTATCCGCCGTATGCAAGCGCCTAATTTGTGATTGTTATGCGTTCGCTTTCGGTGGAATGAATTTCGAACTGAAATAGAGCCAAATTAAAGACGTTACCACAAAATGCATGAATAATAATGAGATCAAAGCCCACCTGCCGCTATCCGCCGCATGTAAGCGCCTAATTTGCGATTGTGATGTGTTCGATTGTGCTGGTATGAAGTTCGAAGTGAAATAAAGCCAAATTAAAGACGTTACCACGACATAGATGAATAATAATGAGTTGAAAGTCCACCTGCCGCTATCCGCCGCATGTAAGCGCCTAATTTATGATTGTGCTGGAAAGAAGTTCGAACTGAAATAGAGCCAAATTAAAGACGTTACCACGGCATAGACGAATAATAATGAGATCAAAGCGCCTAATTTGTCATTGTGATGCGTTCGATTGTGCTGGAATGAAGTTCGAAGTGAAATAAAGCCAAATTAAAGGCGTTACCACGAAATACATGAATAATAATGAGATGAAAGTCCACCCACCGCTATCCGCCGCATGTAAGCGCCTAATTTGTGATTGTGATGCGTTCGATTGTGCTGGAATGAAGTTCGAACTGAAATAAAGCCAAATTAAAGACGTTACCACGACATAGATGAATAATAATGAGATGAAAGCCCCCCTGCCGCTATCCGCCGCATGTAAGCGCCTAATTTGTGATTGTTATGCGTTCGATTGTGCTGGAATGAAGTTGGAACTGAAATAAAGCCAAATTAAAGACGTTACCACGAAATACATGAATAATAACGAGATCAAAGCGCCTAATTTGTCATTGTGATGCGTTCGATTGTGCTGGAATGAAGTTCGAACTGAAATAAAGCCAAATTAAAGACGTTACCACGACATAGGTGAATAATAATGAGATCAAAACCCACCTGCCGCTATCCGCCGCATGTAAGCGCCTAATTTGTGATTGTTATGCGTTCGATTGCGGTGGAAAGAAGTTCGAACTGACATAAAGCCAAATTAAAGACGTTACCACGACACAGATGAATAATAATGAGATCAAAGCCCACCTGCTGCTATCCGCCGCATGTAAGTGCCTAATTTGTGATTGTGACGCGTTCGATTGTGCTGGAATGAAGTTCGAACTGAAAGAAAGCCAAATTAAAGACGTTACCACGATATACATGAATAATAATGAGATGAAAGTCCACCCACAACTATCCGCCGCATATAAGCGCCTAATTTGTGATTGTTATGCGTTCGATTGTGTTGGAATGAAGTTCGAAGTGAAATAAAGCCAAATTAAAGACGTTACCACGACATAGATGAATAATAATGAGAAGAAAGCCCACCTGCCGCTCTCCGCCGCATGTAAGCGCCTAATTTGTGATTGTGACGCGTTAGATTGTGCTGGAATGAAGTTCGAACTGAAATAAAGCCAAATTAAAGACGTTACCACGACATAGACGAATAATAATGAGATCAAAGCGCCTAAATTGTCATTGTGATGCGTTCGATTGTGCTGGAATGAAGTTCGAACTGAAATAAAGCCAAATTAAAGACGTTACCACGACATAGATGAATAATAATGAGAAGAAAGCCCACCTGCCGCTATCCGCCGCATGTAAGCGCCTAATTTGTGATTGTGACGCGTTCGATTGCGGTGGAAAGAAGTTCGAAGTGAAATAAAGCCAAATTAAAGACGTTACCACGACATAGATGAATAATAATGAGATCAAAGCGCCTAGTTTGTGATTATGACGCGTTCGATTGCGGTGGAATGGAGTTCGAACTGAAATAAAGCCAAATTAAAGACGTTACCACGACATAGATGAATAATAATGAGATCAAAGCGCCTAATTTGTGATTGTTATGCGTTCGATCGTGCTGGAATGAAGTTCGAACTGAAATAAAGCCAAATTAAAGACGTTACCACGACATAGATGAATAATAATGAGATGAAAGCCCACCTGCCGCTATCCGCCGCATGTAAGCGCCTAATTTGTGATTGTTATGCCTTCGATTGTGCTGGAATGAAGTTCGAAGTGAAATAAAGCCAAATTAAAGACGTTACCACGACATAGATGAACAATAATGAGATGAAAGCCCACCTGCCGCTATCCGCCGTATGTAAGCGCCTAATTTTTGATTGTGATGCGTTCGATTGTGCTGGAAAGAAGGTCGAACTGAAATAAAGCCAAATTAAAGACGTTACCACGACATAGATGAATAATAATGAGATGAAAGCCCAACTGCCGCTATCCGCCGCATGTAAGTGCCTAAATTGTGATTGTTATGCGTTCGATTGTGCTGGAAAGAAGGTCGAACTGAAAGAAAGCCAAATTAAAGACGTTACCACGACATAGGTGAATAATAATGAGATCAAAGCCCACCTGCCGCTATCCGCCGCATGTAAGCGCCTAATTTATGATTGTGCTGGAATGAAGTTCGAACTGAAATAGAGCCAAATTAAAGACGTTACCACGACATAGATGAATAATAATGAGATCAAAGCCCACCTGCCGCTGTCCGCCGCATGTAAGCGCCTAATTTGTGATTGTGATGCGTTCGATTGTGCTGGAATGAAGTCGAACTGAAATAAAGCCAAATTCAAGACGTTACCACGACATAGATGAATAATAATGAGATGAAAGCCCCCCTGCCGCTATCCGCCGCATCTAGCGCCCTAATTTGTGATTGTGATGCGTTCGATTGTGCTGGAATGAAGTTCGAACTGAAATAAAGCCAAATTAAAGACGTTACCACGAAATACATGAATAATAATGAGATGAAAGTCCCACCTGCCGCTATCCGCCGCATGTAAGCGCCTAATTTGTGATTGTGATGCGTTCGATTGCGCTGGAATGAAGTTCGAACTGAAATAAACCCAAATTAAAGACGTTACCACGACATAGATGAATAATAATGAGATCAAAGCCCACCTGACGCTATCCGCCGCATGTAAGCGCCTAATTTGTGATGTGATTGTGCTGGAATGAAGTTCGAATTGAAATAAAGCCAAATTAAAGACGTTACCACGACATAGATGAATAATAATGAGATGAAAGTCCACCTGCCGCTATCCGCCGCATGTAAGCGCCTAATTTGTGATTGTGCTGGAAAGAAGTTCGAACTGAAATAGAGCCAAATTAAAGACGTTACCACGGCATAGACGAATAATAATGAGATCAAAGCGCCTAATTTGTCATTGTGATGCGTTCGCTTGTGCTGGAATGAAGTTCGAACTGAAATAAAGCCAAATTAAAGACGTTACCACGAAATACATGAATAATAATGAGATGAAAGTCCCACCCTGCCGCTATCCGCCGCATGTAAGCGCCTAATTTGTGATTGTGATGCGTTCGATTGTGCTGGAATGAAGTTCGAACTGAAATAAAGCCAAATTAAAGACGTTACCACGACATAGATGAATAATAATGAGATGAAAGCCCCCCTGCCGCTATCCGCCGCATGTAAGCGCCTAATTTGTGATTGTTATGCGTTCGATTGTGCTGGAATGAAGTTCGAAGTGAAATAAAGCCAAATTAAAGACGTTACCACGACATAGATGAATAATAATGAGATCAAAAGCCCACCTGCCGCTATCCGCCGCATGTAAGCGCCTAATTTGTGATTGTGATGCGTTCGATTGTGCTGGAATGAAGTTCGAACTGAAATAAAGCCAAATTAAAGACGTTACCACAAAATGCATGAATAATAATGAGATCAAAGCCCACCTGCCGCTATCCGCCGCATGTAAGCGCCTAATTTGCGATTGTGATGCGTTCGATTGTGCTGGTATGAAGTTCCAAGTGAAATAAAGCCAAATTAAAGACGTTACCACGACATAGATGAATAATAATGAGATGAAAGTCCACCTGCCGCTATCCGCCGCATGTAAGCGCCTAATTTGTGATTGTTATGCGTTCGATTGTGCTGGAATGAAGTTCGAACTGAAATAAAGCCAAATTAAAGACGTTACCACGACATAGATGAATAATAATGAGATCAAAGCCCACCTGCCGCTATCCGCCGCATGTAAGCGCCTAATTTGTGATTGTGCTGGAATGAAGTTCGAACTGAAATAAAGCCAAATTAAAGACGTTACCACGAAATACATGAATAATAATGAGATGAAAGTCCACCTGCCGCTATCCGCCGCATGTAAGCGCCTAATTTGTGATTGTGATGCGTTCGATTGTGCTGGAATGAAGTTCGAACTGAAATGAAGCCAAATTAAAGACGTTACCACGACATAGATGAATAATAATGAGATGAATGCCCCCCTGCCGCTATCCGCCGCATGTAAGCGCCTAATTTATGATTGTGCTGGAAAGAAGTTCGAACTGAAATAGAGCCAAATTAAAGACGTTACCACGGCATAGACGAATAATAATGAGATCAAAGCGCCTAATTTGTGATTGTGATGCGTTCGATTGTGCTGGAATGAAGTTCGAACTGAAATAAAGCCAAATTAAAGACGTTACCACAAAATACATGAATAATAATGAGATGAAAGCCCCCCTGCCGCTATCCGCCGCATGTAAGCGCCTAATTTGTGATTGTTATGCGTTCGATTGTGCTGGAATGAAGTTCGAACTGAAATAAAGCCAAATTAAAGACGTTACCACGAAATACATGAATAATAACGAGATCAAAGCGCCTAATTTGTCATTGTGATGCGTTCGATTGTGCTGGAATGAAGTTCGAACTGAAATAAAGCCAAATTAAAGACGTTACCACGACATAGGTGAATAATAATGAGATCAAAACCCACCTGCCGCTATCCGCCGCATGTAAGCGCCTAATTTGTGATTGTTATGCGTTCGATTGCGGTGGAAAGAAGTTCGAACTGAAATAAAGCCAAATTAAAGACGTTACCACGAAATACATGAATAATAATGAGATGAAAGTCCACCGCCGCTATCCGCCGCATGTAAGCGCCTAATTTGTGATTGTTATGCGTTCGATTGTGCTGGAATGAAGTTCGAAGTGAAATAAAGCCAAATTAAAGACGTTACCACGACATAGATGAATAATAATGAGATGAAAGCCCACCTGCCGCTATCCGCCGCATGTAAGCGCCTAATTTGTGATTGTGACGCGTTCGATTGCGGTGGAAAGAAGTTCGAACTGAAAGAAAGCCAAATTAAAGACGTTACCACGACATAGATGAATAATAATGAGATCAAAGCGCCTAATTTGTGATTGTGATGCGTTCGATTGTGCTGGAATGAAGTTCGAACTGAAATAAAGCCAAATTAAAGACGTTACCACGACATAGATGAATAATAATGAGATGAAAGCCCACCTGCCGCTATCCGCCGCATGTAAGCGCCTAATTTGTGATTGTGACGCGTTCGATTGCGGTGGAATGAAGTTCGAACTGAAATAAAGCCAAATTAAAGACGTTACCACGACATAGATGAATAATAATGAGATCAAAGCGCCTAATTTGTGATTGTGACGCGTTCGATTGCGGTGGAATGAAGTTCGAACTGAAATAAAGCCAAATTAAAGACGTTACCACGACATAGATGAATAATAATGAGATCAAAGCGCCTAATTTGTGATTGTTATGCGTTCGATTGTGCTGGAATGAAGTTCGAACTGAAATAAAGCCAAATTAAAGACGTTACCACGACATAGATGAATAATAATGAGATCAAAGCGCCTAATTTGTGATTATGACGCGTTCGATTGCGGTGGAATGAAGTTCGAACTGAAATAAAGCCAAATTAAAGACGTTACCACGACATAGATGAATAATAATGAGATCAAAGCGCCTAATTTGTGATTGATGACGCGTTCGATTGTGCTGGAATGAAGTTCGAACTGAAATAAAGCCAAATTAAAGACGTTACCACGACATAGATGAATAATAATGAGATGAAAGCCCACCTGCCGCTATCCGCCGCATGTAAGCGCCTAATTGTGATTGTTATGCGTTCGATTGTGCTGGAAAGAAGTTCGAACTGAAAGAAAGCCAAATTAAAGACGTTACCACGACATAGATGAATAATAATGAGATGAAAGCCCACCTGCCGCTATCCGCCGCATGTAAGCGCCTAATTTGTGATTGTTATGCGTTCGATTGTGCTGGAATGAAGTTCGAACTGAAATAAAGCCAAATTAAAGACGTTACCACGACATAGATGAATAATAATGAGATGAAAGCCCACCTGCCGCTATCCGCCGCATGTAAGCGCCTAATTTATGATTGTGCTGGAATGAAGTTCGAACTGAAATAGAGCCAAATTAAAGACGTTACCACGACATAGATGAATAATAATGAGATCAAAGCCCACCTGCCGCTATCCGCCGCATGTAAGCGCCTAATTTGTGATTGTGATGCGTTCGATTGTGCTGGAATGAAGTTCGAAACTGAAATAAAGCCAAATTAAAGACGTTACCACGACATAGATGAATAATAATGAGATGAAAGCCCCACCCTGCCGCTATCCGCCGCATGTAGCGCCCCTAATTTGTGATTGTGATGCGTTCGATTGTGCTGGAATGAAGTTCGAACTGAAATAAAGCCAAATTAAAGACGTTACCACGACATAGATGAATAATAATGAGATCAAAGCCCACCTGCCGCTATCCGCCGCATGTAAGCGCCTAATTTGTGATTGCGACGCGTTCGATGTGCTGGAATGAAGTTCGAACTGAAATAAAGCCAAATTAAAGACGTTACCACAAAATACATGAATAATAATGAGATGAAAGCCCCCCTGCCGCTATCCGCCGCATGTAAGCGCCTAATTTGTGATTGTTATGCGTTCGATTGTGCTGGAATGAAGTTCGAACTGAAATAAAGCCAAATTAAAGACGTTACCACGACATACATGAATAATAATGAGATGAAAGCCCCCCTGCCGCTATCCGCCGCATGTAAGCGCCTAATTTATGATTGTGCTGGAATGAAGTTCGAACTGAAATAGAGCCAAATTAAAGACGTTACCACGACATAGATGAATAATAATGAGATCAAAGCCCACCTGCCGCTATCCGCTGCATGTAAGCGCCTAATTTGTGATTGTGATGCGTTCGATTGTGCTGGAATGAAGTTCGAACTGAAATAAAGCCAAATTCAAAGACGTTACCACGACATAGATGAATAATAATGAGATGAAAGCCCCCCTGCCGCTATCCGCCGCATCTGCGCCCCTAATTTGTGATTGTGATGCGTTCGATTGTGCTGGAATGAAGATCGAACTGAAATAAAGCCAAATTAAAGACGTTACCACGGCATAGATGAACAATAATGAGATCAAAGCCCACCTGCCGCTATCCGCCGCATGTAAGCGCCTAATTTGTGATTGCGACGCGTTCGAATGTGCTGGAATGAAGTTCGAACTGAAATAAAGCCAAATTAAAGACGTTACCACGAAATACATGAATAATAATGAGATGAAAGCCCCCCTGCCGCTATCCGCCGCATGTAAGCGCCTAATTTGTGATTGTTATGCGTTCGATTGTGCTGGAATGAAGTTCGAACTGAAATAAAGCCAAATTAAAGACGTTACCACGAAATACATGAATAATAATGAGATGAAAGTCCCACCTGCCGCTATCCGCCGCATGTAAGCGCCTAATTTGTGATTGTGATGCGTTCGATTGTGCTGGAATGAAGTTCGAACTGAAATAAAGCCAAATTAAAGACGTTACCACGAAATAGATGAATAATAATGAGATGAAAGCCCCCCTGCCGCTATCCGCCGCATGTAAGCGCCTAATTTGTGATTGTTATGCGTTCGATTGTGCTGGAATGAAGTTCGAACTGAAATAAAGCCAAATTAAAGACGTTACCACGAAATACATGAATAATAACGAGATCAAAGCGCCTAATTTGTCATTGTGATGCGTTCGATTGTGCTGGAATGAAGTTCGAACTGAAATAAAGCCAAATTAAAGACGTTACCACGACATAGGTGAATAATAATGAGATCAAAACCCACCTGCCGCTATCCGCCGCATGTAAGCGCCTAATTTGTGATTGTTATGCGTTCGATTGCGGTGGAAAGAAGTTCGAACTGACATAAAGCCAAATTAAAGACGTTACCACGCATAGATGAATAATAATGAGATCAAAGCCCACCTGCTGCTATCCGCCGCATGTAAGCGCCTAATTTGTGATTGTTATGCGTTCGATTGTGCTGGAATGAAGTTCGAAGTGAAAGAAAGCCAAATTAAAGACGTTACCACGAAATAGATGAATAATAATGAGAAGAAAGCCCACCTGCCGCTATCCGCCGCATGTAAGCGCCTAATTTGTGATTGTGACGCGTTCGATTGCGGTGGAAAGAAGTTCGAAGTGAAAGAAAGCCAAATTAAAGACGTTACCACGACATAGATGAATAATAATGAGATCAAAGCGCCTAATTTGTGATTGTGACGCGTTCGATTGCGGTGGAAAGAAGTTCGAAGTGAAAGAAAGCCAAATTAAAGACGTTACCACGACATAGATGAATAATAATGAGATCAAAGCGCCTAATTTGTGATTGTGACGCGTTCGATTGTGCTGGAATGAAGTTCGAAATGAAATAAAGCCAAATTAAAGACGTTACCACGACATAGATGAATAATAATGAGAAGACAGCCCACCTGCCGCTATCCGCCGCATGTAAGCGCCTAATTTGTGATTGTGACGCGTTCGATTGCGGTGGAAAGAAGTTCGAAGTGAAATAAAGCCAAATTAAAGACGTTACCACGACATAGATGAATAATAATGAGATCAAAGCGCCTAATTTGTGATTGTTATGCCTTCGATTGTGCTGGAATGAAGTTCGAAGTGAAATAAAGCCAAATTAAAGACGTTACCACGACATAGATGAATAATAATGAGATCAAAGCGCCTAATTTGTGATTGTTATGCGTTCGATCGTGCTGGAATGAAGTTCGAACTGAAATAAAGCCAAATTAAAGACGTTACCACGACATAGATGAATAATAATGAGATGAAAGCCCACCTGCCGCTATCCGCCGCATGTAAGCGCCTAATTTGTGATTGTTATGCCTTCGATTGTGCTGGAATGAAGTTCGAAGTGAAATAAAGCCAAATTAAAGACGTTACCACGACATAGATGAATAATAATGAGATCAAAGCGCCTATATTGTCATTGTGATGCGTTCGATTGTGCTGGAATGAAGTTCGAAGTGAAATAAAGCCAAATTAAAGACGTTACCACGACATAGATGAATAATAATGAGATGAAAGCCCACCTGCCGCTATCCGCCGCATCTGCGCCCCTAATTTGTGATTGTGATGCGTTCGATTGTGCTGGAATGAAGATCGAACTGAAATAAAGCCAAATTAAAGACGTTACCACGACATAGATGAATAATAATGAGATGAAAGCCCCCCTGCCGCTATCCGCCGCATGTAAGCGCCTAATTTGTGATTGTTATGCGTTCGATTGTGCTGGAATGAAGTTCGAACTGAAATAAAGCCAAATTAAAGACGTTACCACGAAATACATGAATAATAATGAGATGAAAGTCCCACCTGCCGCTATCCGCCGCATGTAAGCGCCTAATTTGTGATTGTGCTGGAATGAAGTTCGAACTGAAATAAAGCCAAATTAAAGACGTTACCACGACATAGATGAATAATAATGAGATGAAAGTCCACCTGCCGCTATCCGCCGCATGTAAGCGCCTAATTTGTGATTGTGACGCGTTCGATTGCGGTGGAAAGAAGTTCGAAGTGAAAGAAAGCCAAATTAAAGAAGTTACCACGACATAGATGAATAATAATGAGATCAAAGCGCCTAATTTGTGATTGTGATGCGTTCGATTGTGCTGGAATGAAGTTCGAACTGAAATAAAGCCAAATTAAAGACGTTACCACGACATAGATGAATAATAATGAGAAGAAAGCCCACCTGCCGCTATCCGCCGCATGTAAGCGCCTAATTTGTGATTGTGACGCGTTCGATTGCGGTGGAAAGAAGTTCGAAGTGAAATAAAGCCAAATTAAAGACGTTACCACGACATAGATGAATAATAATGAGATCAAAGCGCCTAATTTGTGATTATGACGCGTTCGATTGCGGTGGAATGAAGTTCGAACTGAAATAAAGCCAAATTAAAGACGTTACCACGACATAGATGAATAATAATGAGATCAAAGCGCCTAATTTGTGATTGTTATGCGTTCGATCGTGCTGGAATGAAGTTCGAACTGAAATAAAGCCAAATTAAAGACGTTACCACGACATAGATGAATAATAATGAGAGGAAAGCCCACCTGCCGCTATCCGCCGCATGTAAGCGCCTAATTTGTGATTGTTATGCCTTCGATTGTGCTGGAATGAAGTTCGAAGTGAAATAAAGCCAAATTAAAGACGTTACCACGACATAGATGAATAATAATGAGATGAAAGCCCACCTGCCGCTATCCGCCGTATGTAAGCGCCTAATTTTTGATTGTGATGCGTTCGATTGTGCTGGAAAGAAGGTCGAACTGAAAGAAAGCCAAATTAAAGACGTTACCACGACATAGATGAATAATAATGAGATGAAAGCCCAACTGCCGCTATCCGCCGCATGTAAGTGCCTAAATTGTGATTGTTATGCGTTCGATTGTGCTGGAAAGAAGGTCGAACTGAAAGAAAGCCAAATTAAAGACGTTACCACGACATAGATGAATAATAATGAGATCAAAGCCCACCTGCCGCTATCCGCTGCATGTAAGCGCCTAATTTGTGATTGTGATGCGTTCGATTGTGCTGGAATGAAGTTCGAACTGAAATAAAGCCAAATTCAAGACGTTACCACGACATAGATGAATAATAATGAGATGAAAGCCCCCCTGCCGCTATCCGCCGCATATGCGCCCCTAATTTGTGATTGTGATGCGTTCGATTGTGCTGGAATGAAGATCGAACTGAAATAAAGCCAAATTAAAGACGTTACCACGGCATAGATGAATAATAATGAGATCAAAGCCCACCTGCCGCTATCCGCCGCATGTAAGCGCCTAATTTGTGATTGCGACGCGTTCGAATGTGCTGGAATGAAGTTCGAACTGAAATAAAGCCAAATTAAAGACGTTACCACAAAATACATGAATAATAATGAGATGAAAGCCCCCCTGCCGCTATCCGCCGCATGTAAGCGCCTAATTTGTGATTGTTATGCGTTCGATTGTGCTGGAATGAAGTTCGAACTGAAATAAAGCCAAATTAAAGACGTTACCACGACATAGATGAATAATAATGAGAAGAAAGCCCACCTGCCGCTATCCGCCGCATGTAAGCGCCTAATTTATGATTGTGCTGGAATGAAGTTCGAACTGAAATAGAGCCAAATTAAAGACGTTACCACGACATAGATGAATAATAATGAGATCAAAGCCCACCTGCCGCTATCCGCGCATGTAAGCGCCTAATTTGTGATTGTGATGCGTTCGATTGTGCTGGAATGAAGTTCGAACTGAAATAAAGCCAAATTAAAGACGTTACCACGACATAGATGAATAATAATGAGATGAAAGCCCCCCTGCCGCTATCCGCCGCATGTAGCGCCCTAATTTGTGATTGTGATGCGTTCGATTGTGCTGGAATGAAGATCGAACCGAAATAAAGCCAAATTAAAGACGTTACCACGGCATAGATGAACAATAATGAGAACAAAGCCCACCTGCCGCTATCCGCCGCATGTAAGCGCCTAATTTGTGATTGCGACGCGTTCGAATGTGCTGGAATGAAGTTCGAACTGAAATAAAGCCAAATTAAAGACGTTACCACGACATAGATGAATAATAATGAGATGAAAGCCCCCCTGCCGCTATCCGCCGCATGTAAGCGCCTAATTTGTGATTGTTATGCGTTCGATTGTGCTGGAATGAAGTTCGAACTGAAATAAAGCCAAATTAAAGACGTTACCACGAAATACATGAATAATAATGAGATGAAAGTCCACCTGCCGCTATCCGCCGCATGTAAGCGCCTAATTTGTGATTGTGATGCGTTCGATTGCGCTGGAATGAAGTTCGAAGTGAAATAAAGCCAAATTAAAGACGTTACCACGACATAGATGAATAATAATGAGATCAAAGCCCACCTGACGCTATCCTCCGCATGTAAGCGCCTAATTTGTGATTGTGCTGGAATGAAGTTCGAACTGAAATAAAGCCAAATTAAAGACGTTACCACGACATAGATGAATAATAATGAGATGAAAGCCCACCTGCCGCTATCCGCCGCATGTAAGCGCCTAATTTGTGATGGTTCGTGCTGGAAAGAAGTTCGAACTGAAATAGAGCCAAATTAAAGACGTTACCACGAAATACATGAATAATAATGAGATGAAAGTCCACCCACCGCTATCCGCCGCATGTAAGCGCCTAATTTGTGATTGTGATGCGTTCGATTGTGCTGGAATGAAGTTCGAACTGAAATAAAGCCAAATTAAAGACGTTACCACAAAATAGATGAATAATAATGAGATGAAAGCCCCCCTGCCGCTATCCGCCGCATGTAAGCGCCTAATTTGTGATTGTTATGCGTTCGATTGCGGTGGAAAGAAGTTCGAACTGAAATAAAGCCAAATTAAAGACGTTACCACGACATAGAGGAATAATAATGAGATCAAAGCCCACCTGCCGCTATCCGCCGCATGTAAGCGCCTAATTTTGATTGTGATGCGTTCGATTGTGCTGGAATGAAGTTCGAACTGAAATAGAGCCAAATTAAAGACGTTACCACAAAATGCATGAATAATAATAAGATCAAAGCCCACCTGCCGCTATCCGCCGCATGTAAGCGCCTAATTTGCGATTGTGATGGTTCGATTGTGCTGGAATGAAGTTCGAAGTGAAATAAAGCCAAATTAAAGACGTTACCACGACATAGATGAATAATAATGAGATGAAAGTCCACCTGCCGCTATCCGCCGCATGTAAGCGCCTAATTTATGATTGTGCTGGAAAGAAGTTCGAACTGAAATAGAGCCAAATTAAAGACGTTACCACGGCATAGACGAATAATAATGAGATCAAAGCGCCTAATTTGTCATTGTGATGCGTTCGATTGTGCTGGAATGAAGTTCGAAGTGAAATAAAGCCAAATTAAAGGCGTTACCACGAAATACATGAATAATAATGAGATGAAAGTCCACCCAACGCTATCCGCCGCATGTAAGCGCCTAATTTGTGATTGTGATGCGTTCGATTGTGCTGGAATGAAGTTCGAAGTGAAATAAAGCCAAATTAAAGGCGTTACCACAAAACACATGAATAATAATGAGATGAAAGCCCCCCTGCCGCTATCCGCCGCATGTAAGCGCCTAATTTGTGATTGTTATGCGTTCCATTGTGCTGAAATGAAGTTGGAACTGAAATAAAGCCAAATTAAAGACGTTACCACGAAATACATGAATAATAATGAGATCAAAGCGCCTAATTTGTCATTGTGATGCGTTCGATTGTGCTGGAATGAAGTTCGAACTGAAATAAAGCCAAATTAAAGACGTTACCACGACATAGGTGAATAATAATGAGATCAAAACCCACCTGCCGCTATCCGCCGCATGTAAGCGCCTAATTTGTGATTGTGACGCGTTCGATTGCGGTGGAAAGAAGTTCGAACTGACATAAAGCCAAATTAAAGACGTTACCACGGCATAGATGAATAATAATGAGATCAAAGCCCACCTGCCGCTATCCGCCGCATGTAAGCGCCTAATTTGTGATTGTTATGCGTTCGATTGTGCTGGAATGAAGTTCGAACTGAAATAAAGCCAAATTAAAGACGTTACCACGACATAGATGAATAATAATGAGAGAAAGCCCACCTGCCGCTATCCGCCGCATGTAAGCGCCTAATTTGTGATTGTGACGCGTTCGATTGCGGTGGAAAGAAGTTCGAAGTGAAAGAAAGCCAAATTAAAGACGTTACCAAGACATAAATGAATAATAATGAGATCAAAGCGCCTAATTTGTGATTGTGACGCGTTCGATTGTGCTGGAATGAAGTTCGAACTGAAATAAAGCCAAATTAAAGACGTTACCACGACATAGATGAATAATAATGAGAAGAAAGCCCACCTGCCGCTATCCGCCGCATGTAAGCGCCTAATTTGTGATTGTGACGCGTTCGATTGTGCTGGAAAGAAGTTCGAACTGAAATAAAGCCAAATTAAAGACGTTACCACGACATAGATGAATAATAATGAGATCAAAGCGCCTAATTTGTGATTGTGACGCGTTCGATTGCGGTGGAATGAAGTTCGAACTGAAATAAAGCCAAATTAAAGACGTTACCACGACATAGATGAATAATAATGAGATCAAAGCGCCTAATTTGTGATTGTTATGCCATCGATTGTGCTGGAATAAAGTTCGAACTGAAATAAAGCCAAATTAAAGACGTTACCACGACATAGATGAATAATAATGAGATCAAAGCGCCTATATTGTCATTGTGATGCGTTCGATTGTGCTGGAATGAAGTTCGAACTGAAATAAAGCCAAATTAAAGACGTTACCACGACATAGATGAATAATAATGAGATGAAAGCCCACCTGCCGCTATCCGCCGCATGTAAGCGCCTAATTTGTGATTGTGATGCGTTCGCTTGCGGTGGAATGAAGTTCGAACTGAAATAAAGCCAAATTAAAGACGTTACCACGAAATACATGAATAATAATGAGATGAAAGCCCACCTGCCGCTATCCGCCGCATGTAAGCGCCTAATTTGTGATTGTTATGCGTTCGATTGTGCTGGAATGAAGTTCGAACTGAAATAAAGCCAAATTAAAGACGTTACCACGACATAGATGAATAATAATGAGATCAAAGCCCACCTGCCGCTATCCGCCGCATGTAAGCGCCTAATTTATGATTGTGCTGGAATGAAGTTCGAACTGAAATAGAGCCAAATTAAAGACGTTACCACGACATAGATGAATAATAATGAGATCAAAGCCCACCTGCCGCTATCCGCCGCATGTAAGCGCCTAATTTGTGATTGTGATGCGTTCGATTGTGCTGGAATGAAGTTCGAACTGAAATAAAGCCAAATTAAAGACGTTACCACGACATAGATGAATAATAATGAGATGAAAGCCCCCCTGCCGCTATCCGCCGCATGTAGCGCCCTAATTTGTGATTGTGATGCGTTCGATTGTGCTGGAATGAAGTTCGAACTGAAATAAAGCCAAATTAAAGACGTTACCACGGCATAGATGAATAATAATGAGATCAAAGCCCACCTGCCGCTATCCGCCGCATGTAAGCGCCTAATTTGTGATTGCGACGCGTTCGAATGTGCTGGAATGAAGTTCGAACTGAAATAAAGCCAAATTAAAGACGTTACCACAAAATACATGAATAATAATGAGATGAAAGCCCCCCTGCCGCTATCCGCCGCATGTAAGCGCCTAATTTGTGATTGTTATGCGTTCGATTGTGCTGGAATGAAGTTCGAACTGAAATAAAGCCAAATTAAAGACGTTACCACGAAATACATGAATAATAATGAGATGAAAGTCCCACCGCCGCTATCCGCCGCATGTAAGCGCCTAATTTGTGATTGTTATGCGTTCGATTGTGCTGGAATGAAGTTCGAACTGAAATAGAGCCAAATTAAAGACGTTACCACGGCATAGACGAATAATAATGAGATCAAAGCGCCTAATTTGTCATTGTGATGCGTTTGATTGTGCTGGAATGAAGTTCGAACTGAAATAAAGCCAAATTAAAGACGTTACCACGAAATACATGAATAATAATGAGATGAAAGCCCACCTGCCGCTATCCGCCGCATGTAAGCGCCTAATTTGTGATTGTTATGCGTTCGATTGTGCTGGAATGAAGTTCGAACTGAAATAAAGCCAAATTAAAGACGTTACCACGAAATACATGAATAATAATGAGATCAAAGCGCCTAATTTGTGCATTGTGATGCGTTCGATTGTGCTGGAATGAAGTTCGAACTGAAATAAAGCCAAATTAAAGACGTTACCACGACATAGGTGAATAATAATGAGATCAAAAGCCCACCTGCCGCTATCCGCCGCATGTAAGCGCCTAATTTGTGATTGTTATGCGTTCGATTGTGCTGGAAATGAAGTTCGAACTGAAATAAAGCCAAATTAAAGACGTTACCACGACATAGATGAATAATAATGAGATCAAAGCCCACCTGCCGCTATCCGCCGCATGTAAGCGCCTAATTTGTGATTGTGACGCGTTCGATTGTGCTGGAAAGAAGTTCGAACTGAAAGAAAGCCAAATTAAAGACGTTACCACGAAATACATGAATAATAATGAGATGAAAGTCCACCCACCACTATCCGCCGCATGTAAGCGCCTAATTTGTGATTGTTATGCGTTCGATTGTGCTGGAATGAAGTTCGAAGTGAAATAAAGCCAAATTAAAGACGTTACCACGACATAGATGAATAATAATGAGATGAAAGCCCACCTGCCGCTATCCGCCGCATGTAAGCGCCTAATTTGTGATTGTGACGCGTTCGATTGTGCTGGAAAGAAGTTCGAAGTGAAAGAAAGCCAAATTAAAGACGTTACCACGACATAGATGAATAATAATGAGATCAAAGCGCCTAATTTGTGATTGTGATGCGTTCGATTGTGCTGGAATGAAGTTCGAACTGAAATAAAGCCAAATTAAAGACGTTACCACGACATAGATGAATAATAATGAGATCAAAGCGCCTAATTTGTGATTGTTATGCGTTCGATTGCGGGGGAATGAAGTTCGAACTGAAATAAAGCCAAATTAAAGACGTTACCACGACATAGATGAATAATAATGAGATCAAAGTGCCTAATTTGTGATTGTTATGCGTTCGATTGTGCTGGAATGAAGTTCGAACTGAAATAAAGCCAAATTAAAGACGTTACCACGAAATACATGAATAATAATGAGATGAAAGCCCACCTGCCGCTATCCGCCGCATGTAAGCGCCTAATTTGTGATTGTGACGCGTTCGATTGTGCTGGAATGAAGTTCGAACTGAAATAAAGCCAAATTAAAGACGTTACCACGACATAGATGAATAATAATGAGATCAAAGCGCCTATATTGTGCATTGTGATGCGTTCGGTTGTGCTGGAATGAAGTTCGAACTGAAATAAAGCCAAATTAAAGACGTTACCACGACATAGATGAATAATAATGAGATGAAAGCCCACCTGCCGCTATCCGCCGCATGTAAGCGCCTAATTTGTGATTGTGATGCGTTCGATTGTGCTGGAATGAAGTTCGAACTGAAATAAAGCCAAATTAAAGACGTTACCACGAAATACATGAATAATAATGAGATGAAAGCCCACCTGCCGCTATCCGCCGCATGTAAGCGCCTAATTTGTGATTGTTATGCGTTCGATTGTGCTGGAATGAAGTTCGAACTGAAATAAAGCCAAATTAAAGACGTTACCACGAAATACATGAATAATAATGAGATGAAAGTCCCACCTGCCGCTATCCGCCGCATGTAAGCGCCTAATTTGTGATTGATTCGATTGCTGGAATGAAGTTCGAACTGAAATAGAGCCAAATTAAAGACGTTACCACGACATAGATGAATAATAATGAGATCAAAGCGCCTAATTTGTCATTGTGATGCGTTCGATTGTGCTGGAATGAAGTTCGAACTGAAATAAAGCCAAATTAAAGACGTTACCACGACATAGATGAATAATAATGAGATCAAAGCCCACCTGCCGCTATCCGCCGCATGTAAGCGCCTAATTTGTGATTGTAGCGTTCGATTGCTGGAATGAAGTTCGAACTGAAAGAAAGCCAAATTAAAGACGTTACCACGACATAGATGAATAATAATGAGATGAAAGCCCACCTGCCGCTATCCGCCGCATGTAAGCGCCTAATTTGATGATTGTGCTGGAAAGAAGTTCGAACTGAAATAGAGCCAAATTAAAGACGTTACCACGGCATAGATGAATAATAATGAGATCAAAGCGCCTAATTTGTCATTGTGATGCGTTCGATTGTGCTGGAATGAAGTTCGAACTGAAATAAAGCCAAATTAAAGACGTTACCACGAAATACATGAATAATAATGAGATGAAAGCCCACCTGCCGCTATCCGCCGCATGTAAGCGCCTAATTTGTGATTGTTATGCGTTCGATTGTGCTGGAATGAAGTTCGAACTGAAATAAAGCCAAATTAAAGACGTTACCACGACATAGATGAATAATAATGAGATGAAAGCCCACCTGCCGCTATCCGCCGCATGTAAGCGCCTAATTTGTGATTGTGACGCGTTCGATTGTGCTGGAAAGAAGTTCGAACTGAAAGAAAGCCAAATTAAAGACGTTACCACGACATAGATGAATAATAATGAGATGAAAGCCCACCCCCGCTATCCGCCGCATGTAAGCGCCTAATTTGTGATTGTGATGCGTTCGATTGTGCTGGAATGAAGTTCGAACTGAAATAAAGCCAAATTAAAGACGTTACCACAAAATACATGAATAATAATGAGATGAAAAGCCCACCTGCCGCTATCCGCCGCATGTAAGCGCCTAATTTGTGATTGTGATGCGTTCGATTGTGCTGGAATGAAGTTCGAACTGAAATAAAGCCAAATTAAAGACGTTACCACGACATAGATGAATAATAATGAGATCAAAGCCCACCTGCCGCTATCCGCCGCATGTAAGCGCCTAATTTATGATTGTGCTGGAAAGAAGTTCGAACTGAAATAGAGCCAAATTAAAGACGTTACCACGACATAGACGAATAATAATGAGATCAAAGCGCCTAATTTGTCATTGTGATGCGTTCGATTGTGCTGGAATGAAGTTCGAAGTGAAATAAAGCCAAATTAAAGACGTTACCACGACATACATGAATAATAATGAGATGAAAGTCCACCCACCGCTATCCGCCGCATGTAAGCGCCTAATTTGTGATTGTGATGCGTTCGATTGTGCTGGAATGAAGTTCGAAGTGAAATAAAGCCAAATTAAAGACGTTACCACGACATAGATGAATAATAATGAGATCAAAACCCACCTGCCGCTATCCGCCGCATGTAAGCGCCTAATTTGTGATTGTGATGCGTTCGATTGCGGTGGAATGAAGTTCGAACTGAAATAAAGCCAAATTAAAGACGTTACCACGACATAGATGAATAATAATGAGATCAAAGCGCCTAATTTGTGATTGTTATGCGTTCGATTGTGCTGGAATGAAGTTCGAACTGAAATAAAGCCAAATTAAAGACGTTACCACGACATAGATGAATAATAATGAGATGAAAGCCCACCTGCCGCTATCCGCCGCATGTAAGCGCCTAATTTGTGATTGTGATGCGTTCGATGTGCTGGAATGAAGTTCGAACTGAAATAAAGCCAAATTAAAGACGTTACCACAAAATACATGAATAATAATGAGATCAAAGCCCACCTGCCGCTATCCGCCGCATGTAAGCGCCTAATTTGTGATTGTGACGTGATCGATTGTGCTGGAAAGAAGTTCGAACTGAAATAGAGCCAAATTAAAGACGTTACCACGACATAGATGAATAATAATGAGATCAAAGCGCCTAATTTGTGATTGTGAGCGTATCGATTGTGCTGGAATGAAGTTCGAAGTGAAATAAAGCCAAATTAAAGACGTTACCACGACATAGATGAATAATAATGAGATGAAAGCCCACCTGCCGCTATCCGCCGCATGTAAGCGCCTAATTTGTGATTGTGATGCGTTCGATTGTGCTGGAATGAAGTTCGAACTGAAATAAAGCCAAATTAAAGACGTTACCACGACATAGATGAATAATAATGAGATGAAAGCCCACCTGCCGCTATCCGCCGCATGTAAGCGCCTAATTTGTGATTGTGAGCGTTCGATTGTGCTGGAATGAAGTTCGAACTGAAATAAAGCCAAATTAAAGACGTTACCACGACATAGATGAATAATAATGAGATGAAAGCCCCCTGCCGCTATCCGCCGCATGTAAGCGCCTAATTTGTGATTGTGCTGGAATGAAGTTCGAACTGAAATAAAGCCAAATTAAAGACGTTACCACGACATAGATGAATAATAATGAGATGAAAGCCCACCTGCCGCTATCCGCCGCATGTAAGCGCCTAATTTGTGATTGTTATGCGTTCGATTGTGCTGGAATGAAGTTCGAACTGAAATAAAGCCAAATTAAAGACGTTACCACGACATAGATGAATAATAATGAGATCAAAGCGCCTAATTTGTGATTGTGATGCGTTCGATTGTGCTGGAATGAAGTTCGAACTGAAATAAAGCCAAATTAAAGACGTTACCACGACATAGATGAATAATAATGAGATCAAAAGCCCACCTGCCGCTATCCGCCGCATGTAAGCGCCTAATTTGTGATTGTGATGCGTTCGATTGTGCTGGAATGAAGTTCGAACTGAAATAAAGCCAAATTAAAGACGTTACCACGACATAGATGAATAATAATGAGATGAAAGCCCCCCTGCCGCTATCCGCCGCATGTAAGCGCCTAATTTGTGATTGTGATGCGTTCGATTGTGCTGGAATGAAGTTCGAAGTGAAATAAAGCCAAATTAAAGACGTTACCACGACATAGATGAATAATAATGAGATCAAAGCCCACCTGCCGCTATCCGCCGCATGTAAGCGCCTAATTTATGATTGTGCTGGAAAGAAGTTCGAACTGAAATAAAGCCAAATTAAAGACGTTACCACGACATAGATGAATAATAATGAGATCAAAGCGCCTAATTTGTCATTGTGATGCGTTCGATTGTGCTGGAATGAAGTTCGAACTGAAATAAAGCCAAATTAAAGACGTTACCACGACATAGATGAATAATAATGAGATGAAAGCCACCCGCCGCTATCCGCCGCATGTAAGCGCCTAATTTGTGATTGTGATGCGTTCGATTGTGCTGGAATGAAGTTCGAACTGAAATAAAGCCAAATTAAAGACGTTACCACGACATAGATGAATAATAATGAGATCAAAGCCCACCTGCCGCTATCCGCCGCATGTAAGCGCCTAATTTGTGATTGTGACGTGATCGATTGTGCTGGAATGAAGTTCGAACTGAAATAAAGCCAAATTAAAGACGTTACCACGACATAGATGAATAATAATGAGATCAAAGCCCACCTGCCGCTATCCGCCGCATGTAAGCGCCTAATTTATGATTGTGCTGGAATGAAGTTCGAACTGAAATAGAGCCAAATTAAAGACGTTACCACGACATAGATGAATAATAATGAGATCAAAGCGCCTAATTTGTCATTGTGATGCGTTCGATTGTGCTGGAATGAAGTTCGAAGTGAAATAAAGCCAAATTAAAGACGTTACCACGACATAGGTGACGAGATCAAAGCGCCTAATTTGTGATTGTGATGCGTTCGATTGTGCTGGAATGAAGTTCGAACTGAAATAAAGCCAAATTAAAGACGTTACCACGACATAGATGAATAATAATGAGATGAAAGCCCACCCTGCCGCTATCCGCCGCATGTAAGCGCCTAATTTGTGATTGTGATGCGTTCGATTGTGCTGGAATGAAGTTCGAACTGAAATAAAGCCAAATTAAAGACGTTACCACGACATAGATGAATAATAATGAGATCAAAGCCCACCTGCCGCTATCCGCCGCATGTAAGCGCCTAATTTATGATTGTGCTGGAATGAAGTTCGAACTGAAATAGAGCCAAATTAAAGACGTTACCACGACATAGATGAATAATAATGAGATCAAAGCGCCTAATTTGTGATTGTGATGCGTTCGATTGTGCTGGAATGAAGTTCGAACTGAAATAAAGCCAAATTAAAGACGTTACCACGACATAGATGAATAATAATGAGATGAAAGCCCACCTGCCGCTATCCGCCGCATGTAAGCGCCTAATTTGTGATTGTGATGCGTTCGATTGTGCTGGAATGAAGTTCGAAGTGAAATAAAGCCAAATTAAAGACGTTACCACGACATAGATGAATAATAATGAGATAAAAGCCCACCTGCCGCTATCCGCCGCATGTAAGCGCCTAATTTGTGATTGTGATGCGTTCGATTGTGCTGGAATGAAGTTCGAACTGAAATAAAGCCAAATTAAAGACGTTACCACGAAATACATGAATAATAATGAGATGAAAGTCCACCGCCGCTATCCGCCGCATGTAAGCGCCTAATTTGTGATTGTGATGCGTTCGATTGTGCTGGAATGAAGTTCGAACTGAAATAAAGCCAAATTAAAGACGTTACCACGACATAGATGAATAATAATGAGATCAAAGCGCCTAATTTGTCATTGTGATGCGTTCGATTGTGCTGGAATGAAGTTCGAAGTGAAATAAAGCCAAATTAAAGACGTTACCACGACATAGGTGAATAATAATGAGATCAAAGCCCACCTGCCGCTATCCGCCGCATGTAAGCGCCTAATTTGTGATTGTGATGCGTTCGATTGTGCTGGAATGAAGTTCGAACTGAAATGAAAGCCAAATTAAAGACGTTACCACGACATACATGAATAATAATGAGATGAAAGTCCCACCCGCCGCTATCCGCCGCATGTAAGCGCCTAATTTGTGATTGTGATGCGTTCGATTGTGCTGGAATGAAGTTCGAACTGAAATAAAGCCAAATTAAAGACGTTACCACGACATAGATGAATAATAATGAGATGAAAGCCCACCTGCCGCTATCCGCCGCATGTAAGCGCCTAATTTGTGATTGTTATGCGTTCGATTGTGCTGGAATGAAGTTCGAACTGAAATAAAGCCAAATTAAAGACGTTACCACGACATAGATGAATAATAATGAGATCAAAGCCCACCTGCCGCTATCCGCCGCATGTAAGCGCCTAATTTGTGATTGGACGCGTTCGATGTGCTGGAATGAAGTTCGAACTGAAATAAAGCCAAATTAAAGACGTTACCACGACATAGATGAATAATAATGAGATCAAAGCCCACCTGCCGCTATCCGCCGCATGTAAGCGCCTAATTTGTGATTGTGATGCGTTCGATTGTGCTGGAATGAAGTTCGAACTGAAATAAAGCCAAATTAAAGACGTTACCACGACATAGATGAATAATAATGAGATCAAAGCCCCCCTGCCGCTATCCGCCGCATGTAAGCGCCTAATTTGTGATTGTTATGCGTTCGATTGTGCTGGAATGAAGTTCGAACTGAAATAAAGCCAAATTAAAGACGTTACCACGACATAGATGAATAATAATGAGATCAAAGCCCACCTGCCGCTATCCGCCGCATGTAAGCGCCTAATTTATGATTGTGCTGGAAAGAAGTTCGAACTGAAATAGAGCCAAATTAAAGACGTTACCACGACATAGATGAATAATAATGAGATCAAAGCGCCTAATTTGTCATTGTGATGCGTTCGATTGTGCTGGAATGAAGTTCGAACTGAAATAAAGCCAAATTAAAGACGTTACCACGACATAGATGAATAATAATGAGATCAAAGCCCACCTGCCGCTATCCGCCGCATGTAAGCGCCTAATTTGTGATTGTGATGCGTTCGATTGTGCTGGAATGAAGTTCGAACTGAAATAAAGCCAAATTAAAGACGTTACCACGACATAGATGAATAATAATGAGATCAAAGCCCACCTGCCGCTATCCGCCGCATGTAAGCGCCTAATTTGTGATTGTTATGCGTTCGATTGTGCTGGAATGAAGTTCGAACTGAAATAAAGCCAAATTAAAGACGTTACCACGACATAGATGAATAATAATGAGATCAAAGCCCACCTGCCGCTATCCGCCGCATGTAAGCGCCTAATTTGTGATTGTGCTGGAATGAAGTTCGAACTGAAATAAAGCCAAATTAAAGACGTTACCACGACATAGATGAATAATAATGAGATCAAAGTCCACCCGCCGCTATCCGCCGCATGTAAGCGCCTAATTTGTGATTGTGATGCGTTCGATTGTGCTGGAATGAAGTTCGAAGTGAAATAAAGCCAAATTAAAGACGTTACCACGACATAGATGAATAATAATGAGATCAAAGCCCCCCTTGATGCTCTCCGCCGCATATAAGCGCCTAATTTGTGATTGTGCTGGAAAAGAAGTTCGAACTGAAATAAAGCCAAATTAAAGACGTTACCACGAAATACATGAATAATAATGAGATAAAAGCCCCACCTGCCGCTATCCGCCGCATGTAAGCGCCTAATTTGTGATTGTGATGCGTTCGATTGTGCTGGAAAGAAGTTCGAAGTGAAATAAAGCCAAATTAAAGACGTTACCACGACATAGATGAATAATAATGAGATGAAAGTCCACCTGCCGCTATCCGCCGCATGTAAGCGCCTAATTTGTGATTGTGATGCGTTCGATTGTGCTGGAAATGAAGTTCGAACTGAAATGAGCCAAATTAAAGACGTTACCACGACATAGATGAATAATAATGAGATGAAAGTCCACCTGCCGCTATCCGCCGCATGTAAGCGCCTAATTTGTGATTGTTATGCGTTCGATTGTGCTGGAATGAAGTTCGAACTGAAATAAAGCCAAATTAAAGACGTTACCACGACATAGATGAATAATAATGAGATGAAAGCCCACCTGCCGCTATCCGCCGCATGTAAGCGCCTAATTTATGATTGTGCTGGAAAGAAGTTCGAACTGAAATAGAGCCAAATTAAAGACGTTACCACGACATAGATGAATAATAATGAGATCAAAGCGCCTAATTTGTCATTGTGATGCATTCGATTGTGCTGGAATGAAGTTCGAACTGAAATAAAGCCAAATTAAAGACGTTACCACGACATAGGTGAGAGATCAAAGCGCCTAATTTGTGATTGTGATGCGTTCGATTGTGCTGGAATGAAGTTCGAACTGAAATAAAGCCAAATTAAAGACGTTACCACGACATAGATGAATAATAATGAGATCAAAGCCCACCTGCCGCTATCCGCCGCATGTAAGCGCCTAATTTGTGATTGTTATGCGTTCGATTGTGCTGGAATGAAGTTCGAAGTGAAATAAAGCCAAATTAAAGACGTTACCACGAAATACATGAATAATAATGAGATCAAAGCGCCTAATTTGTGATTGTGATGCGTTCGATTGTGCTGGAATGAAGTTCGAACTGAAATAAAGCCAAATTAAAGACGTTACCACGACATAGATGAATAATAATGAGATCAAAAGCCCACCTGCCGCTATCCGCCGCATGTAAGCGCCTAATTTGTGATTGTTATGCGTTCGATTGCGGTGGAATGAACTTCGAACTGAAATAGAGCCAAATTAAAGACGTTACCACGACATAGATGAATAATAATGAGATCAAAGCGCCTAATGTGTCATTGTGATGCGTTCGATTGTGCTGGAATGAAGTTCGAAGTGAAATAAAGCCAAATTAAAGACGTTACCACGACATAGATGAATAATAAGGAGATGAAAGCCCCCGTTGATGTTATCCGCCGCATGTAAGCGCCTAATTTGTGATTGTGCTGGAATGAAGTTCGAACTGAAATAAAGCCAAATTAAAGACGTTACCACGAAATACATGAATAATAATGAGATGAAAGTCCCACCCGCCGCTATCCGCCGCATGTAAGCGCCTAATTTGTGATTGCGACGCGTTCGATGTGCTGGAATGAAGTTCGAAGTGAAATAAAGCCAAATTAAAGACGTTACCACGACATAGATGAATAATAATGAGATCAAAGCCCCCCTGCCGCTATCCGCCGCATGTAAGCGCCTAATTTGTGATTGTGATGCGTTCGATTGTGCTGGAATGAAGTTCGAAGTGAAATAAAGCCAAATTAAAGACGTTACCACGACATAGGTGAATAATAATGAGATCAAAGCCCACCTGCCGCTATCCGCCGCATGTAAGCGCCTAATTTGTGATTGTGATGCGTTCGATTGTGCTGGAATGAAGTTCGAACTGAAATAAAGCCAAATTAAAGACGTTACCACGACATACATGAATAATAATGAGATGAAAGCCCACCCTGCCGCTATCCGCCGCATGTAAGCGCCTAATGTGTGATTGTGATGCGTTCGATTGTGCTGGAATGAAGTTCGAACTGAAATAAAGCCAAATTAAAGACGTTACCACGACATAGATGAATAATAATGAGATCAAAGCGCCTAATTTGTGATTGTGATGCGTTCGATTGTGCTGGAAAGAAGTTCGAAGTGAAATAAAGCCAAATTAAAGACGTTACCACGACATAGGTGAATAATAATGAGATCAAAGCCCACCTGCCGCTATCCGCCGCATGTAAGCGCCTAATTTGTGATTGTGATGCGTTCGATTGTGCTGGAATGAAGTTCGAACTGAAATAAAGCCAAATTAAAGACGTTACCACGACATACATGAATAATAATGAGATGAAAGTCCACCGCCGCTATCCGCCGCATGTAAGCGCCTAATTTTGTGATTGTGATGCGTTCGATTGCGTGGAATGAAGTTCGAACTGAAATAAAGCCAAATTAAAGACGTTACCACGACATAGATGAATAATAATGAGATGAAAGCCCACCTGCCGCTATCCGCCGCATGTAAGCGCCTAATTTGTGATTGCGACGCGTTCGATTGTGCTGGAATGAAGTTCGAAGTGAAATAAAGCCAAATTAAAGACGTTACCACGACATAGATGAATAATAATGAGATCAAAGCCCACCTGCCGCTATCCGCTGCATGTAAGCGCCTAATTTATGATTGTGTCTGGAAATGAAGTTCGAACTGAAATAGAGCCAAATTAAAGACGTTACCACGACATAGATGAATAATAATGAGATCAAAGCGCCTAATTTGTGCATTGTGATGCGTTCGATTGTGCTGGAATGAAGTTCGAACTGAAATAAAGCCAAATTAAAGACGTTACCACGACATAGATGAATAATAATGAGATCAAAGCCCACCTGCCGCTATCCGCCGCATGTAAGCGCCTAATTTGTGATTGCGACGCGTTCGATTGTGCTGGAATGAAGTTCGAACTGAAATAAAGCCAAATTAAAGACGTTACCACGACATAGATGAATAATAATGAGATCAAAGCCCACCTGCCGCTATCCGCCGCATGTAAGCGCCTAATTTGTGATTGTTATGCGTTCGATTGTGCTGGAATGAAGTTCGAACTGAAATAAAGCCAAATTAAAGACGTTACCACGACATAGATGAATAATAATGAGATCAAAGCCCACCTGCCGCTATCCGCCGCATGTAAGCGCCTAATTTGTGATTGTGCTGGAATGAAGTTCGAACTGAAATAAAGCCAAATTAAAGACGTTACCACGAAATACATGAATAATAATGAGATCAAAGTCCACCCGCCGCTATCCGCCGCATGTAAGCGCCTAATTTGTGATTGTGATGCGTTCGATTGTGCTGGAATGAAGTTCGAAGTGAAATAAAGCCAAATTAAAGACGTTACCACGACATAGATGAATAATAATGAGATGAAAGCCCCCTGACGTATCCGCCGCATGTAAGCGCCTAATTTGTGATTGTGCTCGAAAGAAGTTCGAACTGAAATCAAGCCAAATTAAAGATGTTACCACGACATAGATGAATAATAATGAGATAAAAGCCCCCCTTGATGCTATCCGCCGCATGTAAGCGCCGAATTTGTCAGTATGATGCGTTCGATTGTGCTGGAAAGAAGTTCGAACTGAAATAAAGCCAAATTAAAGACGTTACCACGACATAGATGAATAATAATGAGATGAAAGCCCACCTGCCGCTATCCGCCGCATGTAAGCGCCTAATTTGTGATTGTGATGCGTTCGATTGTGCTGGAATGAAGTTCGAACTGAAATAAAGCCAAATTAAAGACGTTACCACGACATAGATGAATAATAATGAGATCAAAGCCCACCTGCCGCTATCCGCCGCATGTAAGCGCCTAATTTGTGATTGATTGTGCTGGAAAGAAGTTCGAACTGAAATAAAGCCAAATTAAAGACGTTACCACGACATAGATGAATAATAATGAGATGAAAGCCACCCGCCGCTATCCGCCGCATGTAAGCGCCTAATTTGTGATTGTGATGCGTTCGATTGTGCTGGAATGAAGTTCGAAGTGAAATAAAGCCAAATTAAAGACGTTACCACGACATAGATGAATAATAATGAGATCAAAGCCCACCTGCCGCTATCCGCCGCATGTAAGCGCCTAATTTGTGATTGTGATGCGTTCGATTGTGCTGGAATGAAGTTCGAACTGAAATAAAGCCAAATTAAAGACGTTACCACGACATAGATGAATAATAATGAGATCAAAGCCCAGCCTAATTTGTGATTGTGATGCGTTCGATTGTGCTGGAATGAAGTTCGAACTGAAATAAAGCCAAATTAAAGACGTTACCACGACATAGATGAATAATAATGAGATGAAAGCCCACCTGCCGCTATCCGCCGCATGTAAGCGCCTAATTTGTGATTGTGATGCGTTCGATTGTGCTGGAAAGAAGTTCGAACTGAAATGAAGCCAAATTAAAGACGTTACCACGACATAGATGAATAATAATGAGATGAAAGCCCACCTGCCGCTATCCGCCGCATGTAAGCGCCTAATTTGTGATTGTTATGCGTTCGATTGTGCTGGAATGAAGTTCGAACTGAAATAAAGCCAAATTAAAGACGTTACCACGACATAGATGAATAATAATGAGATCAAAGCGCCTAATCTGTGATTGTGATGCGTTCGATTGTGCTGGAATGAAGTTCGAACTGAAATAAAGCCAAATTAAAGACGTTACCACGACATAGGTGACGAGATCAAAGCGCCTAATTTGTGATTGTGATGCGTTCGATTGTGCTGGAATGAAGTTCGAAGTGAAATAAAGCCAAATTAAAGACGTTACCACGACATAGATGAATAATAATGAGATCAAAGCCCACCTGCCGCTATCCGCCGCATGTAAGCGCCTAATTTGTGATTGTGATGCGTTCGATTGTGCTGGAAATGAAGTTCGAACTGAAATAAAGCCAAATTAAAGACGTTACCACGACATAGATGAATAATAATGAGATGAAAGCCCACCTGCCGCTATCCGCCGCATGTAAGCGCCTAATTTATGATTGTGCTGGAAAGAAGTTCGAACTGAAATAGAGCCAAATTAAAGACGTTACCACGACATAGATGAATAATAATGAGATCAAAGCGCCTAATTTGTCATTGTGATGCGTTCGATTGTGCTGGAATGAAGTTCGAAGTGAAATAAAGCCAAATTAAAGACGTTACCACGAAATAAATGAATAATAATGAGATGAAAGCGCCTAATTTGTGATTGTGATGCGTTCGATCGTGCTGGAATGAAGTTCGAACTGAAATAAAGCCAAATTAAAGACATTACCACGACATAGATGAATAATAATGAGATCAAAACCCACCTGCCGCTATCCGCCGCATGTAAGCGCCTAATTTGTGATTGTTATGCGTTCGATTGCGGTGGAAAGAAGTTCGAACTGACATAAAGCCAAATTAAAGACGTTACCACGATATAGATGAATAATAATGAGATGAAAGCCCCCCTGCCGCTATACTCCGCATGTAAGCGCCTAATTTGTGATTGCGACGCGATCGATTGTGCTGGAATGAAGTTCGAACTGAAATAAAGCCAAATTAAAGACGTTACCACGACATAGATGAATAATAATGAGATCAAAGCGCCGCTAATGTGTCATTGTGATGCGTTCGATTGTGCTGGAATGAAGTTCGAACTGAAATAAAGCCAAATTAAAGACGTTACCACGAAATACATGAATAATAATGAGATGAAAGTCCACCCGCCGCTATCCGCCGCATGTAAGCGCCTAATTTGTGATTGCGACGCGTTCGAATGTGCTGGAATGAAGTTCGAAGTGAAATAAAGCCAAATTAAAGACGTTACCACGACATAGATGAATAATAATGAGATCAAAGCCCCCCTGCCGCTATCCGCCGCATGTAAGCGCCTAATTTGTGATTGTGATGCGTTCGATTGTGCTGGAATGAAGTTCGAAGTGAAATAAAGCCAAATTAAAGACGTTACCACGACATAGGTGAATAATAATGAGATCAAAGCCCACCTGCCGCTATCCGCCGCATGTAAGCGCCTAATTTGTGATTGTGATGCGTTCGATTGTGCTGGAATGAAGTTCGAACTGAAATAAAGCCAAATTAAAGACGTTACCACGAAATACATGAATAATAATGAGATGAAAGTCCACCCGCCGCTATCCGCCGCATGTAAGCGCCTAATTTGTGATTGTGATGCGTTCGATTGTGCTGGAATGAAGTTCGAACTGAAATAAAGCCAAATTAAAGACGTTACCACGACATAGATGAATAATAATGAGATCAAAGCGCCTAATTTGTCATTGTGATGCGTTCGATTGTGCTGGAAAGAAGTTCGAACTGAAATAAAGCCAAATTAAAGACGTTACCACGACATAGATGAATAATAATGAGATCAAAGCCCACCTGCCGCTATCCGCCGCATGTAAGCGCCTAATTTGTGATTGTGATGCGTTCGATTGTGCTGGAATGAAGTTCGAACTGAAATAAAGCCAAATTAAAGACGTTACCACGAAATACATGAATAATAATGAGATGAAAGTCCACCCGCCGCTATCCGCCGCATGTAAGCGCCTAATTTAGTGATTGTGCTGGAAAGAAGTTCGAACTGAAATAAAGCCAAATTAAAGACGTTACCACGACATAGATGAATAATAATGAGATCAAAGCGCCTAATTTGTCATTGTGATGCGTTCGATTGTGCTGGAATGAAGTTCGAACTGAAATAAAGCCAAATTAAAGACGTTACCACGACATAGATGAATAATAATGAGATGAAAGCCCCCCTGCCGCTATCCGCCGCATGTAGCGCCCTAATTTGTGATTGTGATGCGTTCGATTGTGCTGGAATGAAGTTCGAACTGAAATAAAGCCAAATTAAAGACGTTACCACGGCATAGATGAATAATAATGAGATCAAAGCCCACCTGCCGCTATCCGCCGCATGTAAGCGCCTAATTTGTGATTGCGACGCGTTCGATGTGCTGGAATGAAGTTCGAACTGAAATAAAGCCAAATTAAAGACGTTACCACAAAATACATGAATAATAATGAGATGAAAGCCCCCCTGCCGCTATCCGCCGCATGTAAGCGCCTAATTTGTGATTGTTATGCGTTCGATTGTGCTGGAATGAAGTTCGAACTGAAATAAAGCCAAATTAAAGACGTTACCACGACATAGATGAATAATAATGAGATGAAAGCCCACCTGCCGCTATCCGCCGCATGTAAGCGCCTAATTTGTGATTGCGACGCGTTCGATGTGCTGGAATGAAGTTCGAAGTGAAATAAAGCCAAATTAAAGACGTTACCACGACATAGATGAATAATAATGAGATCAAAAGCCCCCTGCCGCTATCCGCCGCATGTAAGCGCCTAATTTGTGATTGTTATGCGTTCGATTGTGCTGGAATGAAGTTCGAAGTGAAATAAAGCCAAATTGAAGACGTTACCACGACATAGATGAATAATAATGAGATCAAAGCAAACCTGCCGCTATCCGCCGCATGTAAGCGCCTAATTTGATGATGTGCGGTGGAAAGAAGTTCGAACTGAAATAAAGCCAAATTAAAGACGTTACCACGACATAGATGAATAATAATGAGATCAAAGCGCCTAATTTGTCATTGTGATGCGTTCGATTGTGCTGGAATGAAGTTCGAACTGAAATAAAGCCAAATTAAAGACGTTACCACGACATAGATGAATAATAATGAGATCAAAGCCCACCTGCCGCTATCCGCCGCATGTAAGCGCCTAATTTGTGATTGTGACGCGTTCGATTGTGCTGGAATGAAGTTCGAACTGAAATAAAGCCAAATTAAAGACGTTACCACGACATAGATGAATAATAATGAGATCAAAGCCCACCTGCCGCTATCCGCCGCATGTAAGCGCCTAATTTGTGATTGTATGCGTTCGATTGTGCTGGAATGAAGTTCGAACTGAAATAAAGCCAAATTAAAGACGTTACCACGACATAGATGAATAATAATGAGATCAAAGCCCACCGCCGCTATCCGCCGCATGTAAGCGCCTAATTTGTGATTGTGATGCGTTCGATTGCTGGAATGAAGTTCGAACTGAAATAAAGCCAAATTAAAGACGTTACCACGAAATACATGAATAATAATGAGATCAAAGTCCACCCACCGCTATCCGCCGCATGTAAGCGCCTAATTTGTGATTGTGATGCGTTCGATTGTGCTGGAATGAAGTTCGAACTGAAATAAAGCCAAATTAAAGACGTTACCACGACATAGATGAATAATAATGAGATAAAGCCCCCCTGAGCTATCCGCCGCATGTAAGCGCCTAATTTGTCATTGTGATGCGTTCGATTGTGCTGGAAAGAAGTTCGAACTGAAATGAAAGCCAAATTAAAGACGTTACCACGACATAGATGAATAATAATGAGATGAAAGCCCACCTGCCGCTATCCGCCGCATGTAAGCGCCTAATTTGTGATTGTTATGCGTTCGATTGTGCTGGAATGAAGTTCGAACTGAAATAAAGCCAAATTAAAGACGTTACCACGACATAGATGAATAATAATGAGATGAAAGACCCACCCTGCCGCTATCCGCCGCATGTAAGCGCCTAATTTATGATTGTGCTGGAAAGAAGTTCGAACTGAAATAGAGCCAAATTAAAGACGTTACCACGACATAGATGAATAATAATGAGATGAAAGCCCACCCGCCGCTATCCGCCGCATGTAAGCGCCTAATTTGTGATTGTGATGCGTTCGATTGTGCTGGAATGAAGTTCGAAGTGAAATAAAGCCAAATTAAAGACGTTACCACGACATAGATGAATAATAATGAGATCAAAGCCCACCTGCCGCTATCCGCCGCATGTAAGCGCCTAATTTGTGATTGTGATGCGTTCGATTGTGCTGGAATGAAGTTCGAACTGAAATAAAGCCAAATTAAAGACGTTACCACGACATAGATGAATAATAATGAGATGAAAGTCCACCCACCGCTATCCGCCGCATGTAAGCGCCTAATTTGTGATTGTGATGCGTTCGATTGTGCTGGAATGAAGTTCGAACTGAAATAAAGCCAAATTAAAGACGTTACCACGACATACATGAATAATAATGAGATGAAAGTCCCACCCACCGCTATCCGCCGCATGTAAGCGCCTAATTTGTGATTGTGATGCGTTCGATTGTGCTGGAATGAAGTTCGAACTGAAATAAAGCCAAATTAAAGACGTTACCACGACATAGGTGAATAATAATGAGATCAAAGCGCCTAATTTGTCATTGTGATGCGTTCGATTGTGCTGGAATGAAGTTCGAAGTGAAATAAAGCCAAATTAAAGACGTTACCACGACATAGATGAATAATAATGAGATCAAAGCCCACCTGCCGCTATCCGCCGCATGTAAGCGCCTAATTTGTGATTGTGATGCGTTCGATTGTGCTGGAATGAAGTTCGAACTGAAATAAAGCCAAATTAAAGACGTTACCACGACATAGATGAATAATAATGAGATGAAAGTCCACCGCCGCTATCCGCCGCATGTAAGCGCCTAATTTGTGATTGTGATGCGTTCGATTGTGCTGGAATGAAGTTCGAACTGAAATAAAGCCAAATTAAAGACGTTACCACGACATAGATGAATAATAATGAGATCAAAGCCCACCTGCCGCTATCCGCCGCATGTAAGCGCCTAATTTGTGATTGTGATGCGTTCGATTGTGCTGGAATGAAGTTCGAAGTGAAATAAAGCCAAATTAAAGACGTTACCACGACATAGATGAATAATAATGAGATCAAAGCCCACCCTGCCGCTATCCGCCGCATGTAAGCGCCTAATTTGTGATTGTGATGCGTTCGATTGTGCTGGAATGAAGTTCGAAGTGAAATAAAGCCAAATTAAAGACGTTACCACGACATAGGTGAATAATAATGAGATCAAAGCCCACCTGCCGCTATCCGCCGCATGTAAGCGCCTAATT
This sequence comes from Colossoma macropomum, assembly GCF_904425465.1. Lineage (NCBI taxonomy): Eukaryota > Metazoa > Chordata > Actinopteri > Characiformes > Serrasalmidae > Colossoma > Colossoma macropomum. Next base: position 128,266 of record NW_023495183.1, on the reverse strand, counting down.
TATGATTGTGCTGGAAAGAAGTTCGAACTGAAATAGAGCCAAATTAAAGACGTTACCACGACATAGATGAATAATAATGAGATCAAAGCGCCTAATTTGTCATTGTGATGCGTTCGATTGTGCTGGAATGAAGTTCGAACTGAAATAAAGCCAAATTAAAGACGTTACCACGACATAGATGAATAATAATGAGATGAAAGCCCCCCTGCCGCTATCCGCCGCATGTAAGCGCCTAATTTGTGATTGTGATGCGTTCGATTGCGCTGGAATGAAGTTCGAACTGAAATAAAGCCAAATTAAAGACGTTACCACGACATAGATGAATAATAATGAGATCAAAGCCCACCTGCCGCTATCCGCCGCATGTAAGCGCCTAATTTGTGATTGTGAGCGTTCGATTGTGCTGGAATGAAGTTCGAACTGAAATAAAGCCAAATTAAAGACGTTACCACGACATACATGAATAATAATGAGATGAAAGCCCCCCTGCCGCTATCCGCCGCATGTAAGCGCCTAATTTGTGATTGTTATGCGTTCGATTGTGCTGGAATGAAGTTCGAACTGAAATAAAGCCAAATTAAAGACGTTACCACGACATAGATGAATAATAATGAGATGAAAGCCCACCTGCCGCTATCCGCCGCATGTAAGCGCCTAATTTGTGATTGTGATGCGTTCGATTGTGCTGGAATGAAGTTCGAAGTGAAATAAAGCCAAATTAAAGACGTTACCACGACATAGATGAATAATAATGAGATCAAAGCCCACCTGCCGCTATCCGCCGCATGTAAGCGCCTAATTTGTGATTGCGACGCGTTCGATGTGCTGGAATGAAGTTCGAAGTGAAATAAAGCCAAATTAAAGACGTTACCACGACATAGATGAATAATAATGAGATGAAACCCCACCCTGCCGCTATCCGCCGCATGTAAGCGCCTAATTTGTGATTGTGATGCGTTCGATTGTGCTGGAATGAAGTTCGAAGTGAAATAAAGCCAAATTAAAGACGTTACCACGACATAGATGAATAATAATGAGATCAAAGCCCACCTGCCGCTATCCGCCGCATGTAAGCGCCTAATTTGATGATTGCGATGTGCTGGAAAGAAGTTCGAACTGAAATAGAGCCAAATTAAAGACGTTACCACGACATAGATGAATAATAATGAGATCAAAGCGCCTAATTTGTCATTGTGATGCGTTCGATTGTGCTGGAATGAAGTTCGAACTGAAATAAAGCCAAATTAAAGACGTTACCACGACATAGATGAATAATAATGAGATCAAAGCCCACCTGCCGCTATCCGCCGCATGTAAGCGCCTAATTTGTGATTGCGACGCGTTCGATTGTGCTGGAATGAAGTTCGAACTGAAATAAAGCCAAATTAAAGACGTTACCACGACATAGATGAATAATAATGAGATCAAAGCCCACCTGCCGCTATCCGCCGCATGTAAGCGCCTAATTTGTGATTGTGATGCGTTCGATTGTGCTGGAATGAAGTTCGAACTGAAATAGAGCCAAATTAAAGACGTTACCACGACATAGATGAATAATAATGAGATCAAAGCCCACCTGCCGCTATCCGCCGCATGTAAGCGCCTAATTTGTGATTGTGCTGGAATGAAGTTCGAACTGAAATAAAGCCAAATTAAAGACGTTACCACGACATAGATGAATAATAATGAGATCAAAGTCCCACCCGCCGCTATCCGCCGCATGTAAGCGCCTAATTTGTGATTGTGATGCGTTCGATTGTGCTGGAATGAAGTTCGAACTGAAATAAAGCCAAATTAAAGACGTTACCACGACATAGATGAATAATAATGAGATAAAAGCCCCCCTGCCGCTATCCGCCGCATGTAAGCGCCTAATTTGTGATTGTGATGCGTTCGATTGCGGTGGAAAGAAGTTCGAACTGAAATGAAGCCAAATTAAAGACGTTACCACGACATAGATGAATAATAATGAGATGAAAGCCCACCTGCCGCTATCCGCCGCATGTAAGCGCCTAATTTGTGATTGTGATGCGTTCGATTGTGCTGGAATGAAGTTCGAACTGAAATAAAGCCAAATTAAAGACGTTACCACGACATAGATGAATAATAATGAGATGAAAGACCACCCGCCGCTATCCGCCGCATGTAAGTGCCTAATTTATGATTGTGCTGGAAAGAAGTTCGAACTGAAATAGAGCCAAATTAAAGACGTTACCACGACATAGATGAATAATAATGAGATGAAAGCCAACCCGCCGCTATCCGCCGCATGTAAGCGCCTAATTTGTGATTGTGATGCGTTCGATTGTGCTGGAATGAAGTTCGAAGTGAAATAAAGCCAAATTAAAGACGTTACCACGACATAGGTGAATAATAATGAGATCAAAGCCCACCTGCCGCTATCCGCCGCATGTAAGCGCCTAATTTGTGATTGTGATGCGTTCGATTGTGCTGGAATGAAGTTCGAACTGAAATAAAGCCAAATTAAAGACGTTACCACGACATAGATGAATAATAATGAGATGAAAGTCCCACCCGCCGCTATCCGCCGCATGTAAGCGCCTAATTTGTGATTGTGATGCGTTCGATTGTGCTGGAATGAAGTTCGAACTGAAATAAAGCCAAATTAAAGACGTTACCACGACATAGATGAATAATAATGAGATGAAAGTCCCACCGCCGCTATCCGCCGCATGTAAGCGCCTAATTTGTGATTGTGATGCGTTCGATTGTGCTGGAATGAAGTTCGAACTGAAATAAAGCCAAATTAAAGACGTTACCACGACATAGATGAATAATAATGAGATCAAAGCGCCTAATTTGTCATTGTGATGCGTTCGATTGTGCTGGAATGAAGTTCGAAGTGAAATAAAGCCAAATTAAAGACGTTACCACGACATAGATGAATAATAATGAGATCAAAGCCCACCTGCCGCTATCCGCCGCATGTAAGCGCCTAATTTGTGATTGTGATGCGTTCGATTGTGCTGGAATGAAGTTCGAACTGAAATAAAGCCAAATTAAAGACGTTACCACGAAATAGATGAATAATAATGAGATGAAAGTCCCACCCTGCCGCTATCCGCCGCATGTAAGCGCCTAATTTGTGATTGTGATGCGTTCGATTGTGCTGGAATGAAGTTCGAACTGAAATAAAGCCAAATTAAAGACGTTACCACGACATAGATGAATAATAATGAGATCAAAGCCCACCTGCCGCTATCCGCCGCATGTAAGCGCCTAATTTGTGATTGTGAGCGTTCGATTGTGCTGGAATGAAGTTCGAAGTGAAATAAAGCCAAATTAAAGACGTTACCACGACATAGATGAATAATAATGAGATCAAAGCCCCACCCTGCCGCTATCCGCCGCATGTAAGCGCCTAATTTGTGATTGTGATGCGTTCGATTGTGCTGGAATGAAGTTCGAACTGAAATAAAGCCAAATTAAAGACGTTACCACGACATAGATGAATAATAATGAGATCAAAGCCCACCTGCCGCTATCCGCCGCATGTAAGCGCCTAATTTGATGATTGTGCTGGAAAGAAGTTCGAACTGAAACAGAGCCAAATTAAAGACGTTACCACGACATAGATGAATAATAATGAGATCAAAGCGCCTAATTTGTCATTGTGATGCCTTCGATTGTGCTGGAATGAAGTTCGAACTGAAATAAAGCCAAATTAAAGACGTTACCACGACATAGATGAATAATAATGAGATGAAAGCCCACCCTGCCGCTATCCGCCGCATGTAAGCGCCTAATTTGTGATTGTGATGCGTTCGATTGTGCTGGAATGAAGTTCGAACTGAAATAAAGCCAAATTAAAGACGTTACCACGACATAGATGAATAATAATGAGATCAAAGCCCACCTGCCGCTATCCGCCGCATGTAAGCGCCTAATTTGTGATTGTGATGCGTTCGATTGTGCTGGAATGAAGTTCGAACTGAAATAAAGCCAAATTAAAGACGTTACCACGACATAGATGAATAATAATGAGATGAAAGCCCCCCTGCCGCTATCCGCCGCATGTAAGCGCCTAATTTGTGATTGTGATGCGTTCGATTGTGCTGGAATGAAGTTCGAACTGAAATAAAGCCAAATTAAAGACGTTACCACGACATAGATGAATAATAATGAGATGAAAGCCCACCTGCCGCTATCCGCCGCATGTAAGCGCCTAATTTGTGATTGTGATGCGTTCGATTGTGCTGGAATGAAGTTCGAAGTGAAATAAAGCCAAATTAAAGACGTTACCACGACATAGATGAATAATAATGAGATCAAAGCCCACCTGCCGCTATCCGCCGCATGTAAGCGCCTAATTTGTGATTGGACGTTCGATGTGCTGGAAAGAAGTTCGAACTGAAATAAAGCCAAATTAAAGACGTTACCACGACATAGATGAATAATAATGAGATCAAAGCACCTAATTTGTCATTGTGATGCGTTCGATTGTGCTGGAATGAAGTTCGAACTGAAATAAAGCCAAATTAAAGACGTTACCACGACATAGATGAATAATAATGAGATCAAAGCCCACCTCGCTATCCGCCGCATGTAAGCGCCTAATTTGTGATTGTGATGCGTTCGATTGTGCTGGAATGAAGTTCGAACTGAAATAAAGCCAAATTAAAGACGTTACCACGACATAGATGAATAATAATGAGATGAAAGCCCACCTGCCGCTATCCGCCGCATGTAAGCGCCTAATTTGTGATTGTGATGCGTTCGATTGTGCTGGAATGAAGTTCGAACTGAAATAAAGCCAAATTAAAGACGTTACCACGACATAGATGAATAATAATGAGATGAAAGCCCACCTGCCGCTATCCGCCGCATGTAAGCGCCTAATTTGTGATGTGATTGTGCTGGAATGAAGTTCGAACTGAAATAAAGCCAAATTAAAGACGTTACCACGACATAGATGAATAATAATGAGATGAAAGTCCACCCGCCGCTATCCGCCGCATGTAAGCGCCTAATTTGTGATTGTGATGCGTTCGATTGTGCTGGAATGAAGTTCGAACTGAAATAAAGCCAAATTAAAGACGTTACCACGACATAGATGAATAATAATGAGATGAAAGCCCACCCTGCCGCTATCCGCCGCATGTAAGCGCCTAATTTGTGATTGTGATGCGTTCGATTGTGCTGGAATGAAGTTCGAACTGAAATAAAGCCAAATTAAAGACGTTACCACGACATAGATGAATAATAATGAGATGAAAGCCCACCTGCCGCTATCCGCCGCATGTAAGCGCCTAATTTGTGATTGTGATGCGTTCGATTGTGCTGGAATGAAGTTCGAACTGAAATAAAGCCAAATTAAAGACGTTACCACGACATAGATGAATAATAATGAGATGAAAGCCCACCCTGCCGCTATCCGCCGCATGTAAGCGCCTAATTTGTGATTGTGTCGATTGTGCTGGAATGAAGTTCGAACTGAAATAAAGCCAAATTAAAGACGTTACCACGACATAGATGAATAATAATGAGATGAAAGCCCACCCTGCCGCTATCCGCCGCATGTAAGCGCCTAATTTGTGATTGTGATGCGTTCGATTGTGCTGGAATGAAGTTCGAACTGAAATAAAGCCAAATTAAAGACGTTACCACGACATAGATGAATAATAATGAGATCAAAGCCCACCCTGCCGCTATCCGCCGCATGTAAGCGCCTAATTTGTGATTGTGATGCGTTCGATTGTGCTGGAATGAAGTTCGAACTGAAATAAAGCCAAATTAAAGACGTTACCACGACATAGATGAATAATAATGAGATCAAAGCGCCTAATTTGTGCATTGTGATGCGTTCGATTGTGCTGGAATGAAGTTCGAACTGAAATAAAGCCAAATTAAAGACGTTACCACGACATAGATGAATAATAATGAGATCAAAGCCCACCTGCCGCTATCCGCCGCATGTAAGCGCCTAATTTGTGATTGTGATGCGTTCGATTGTGCTGGAATGAAGTTCGAACTGAAATAAAGCCAAATTAAAGACGTTACCACGAAAATACATGAATAATAATGAGATGAAAGCCCACCTGCCGCTATCCGCCGCATGTAAGCGCCTAATTTGTGATTGTGATGCGTTCGATTGTGCTGGAATGAAGTTCGAACTGAAATAAAGCCAAATTAAAGACGTTACCACGACATAGATGAATAATAATGAGATGAAAGCCCCACCCTGCCGCTATCCGCCGCATTGCGCCTAATTTGTGATTGTGATGCGTTCGATTGTGCTGGAATGAAGTTCGAACTGAAATAAAGCCAAATTAAAGACGTTACCACGACATAGATGAATAATAATGAGATCAAAGCCCACCTGCCGCTATCCGCCGCATGTAAGCGCCTAATTTGTGATTGTGATGCGTTCGATGTGCTGGAATGAAGTTCGAACTGAAATAAAGCCAAATTAAAGACGTTACCACGACATAGATGAATAATAATGAGATGAAAGCCCCCCTGCCGCTATCCGCCGCATGTAAGCGCCTAATTTGTGATTGTGATGCGTTCGATTGTGCTGGAATGAAGTTCGAACTGAAATAAAGCCAAATTAAAGACGTTACCACGACATAGATGAATAATAATGAGATGAAAGCCCACCTGCCGCTATCCGCCGCATGTAAGCGCCTAATTTGTGATTGTGATGCGTTCGATTGTGCTGGAATGAAGTTCGAACTGAAATAAAGCCAAATTAAAGACGTTACCACGACATAGATGAATAATAATGAGATGAAAGCCCACCTGCCGCTATCCGCCGCATGTAAGCGCCTAATTTGATTGTGATCGATTGTGCTGGAATGAAGTTCGAACTGAAATAAAGCCAAATTAAAGACGTTACCACGACATAGATGAATAATAATGAGATCAAAGCGCCTAATTTGTGATTGTGATGCGTTCGATTGTGCTGGAATGAAGTTCGAACTGAAATAAAGCCAAATTAAAGACGTTACCACGACATAGATGAATAATAATGAGATGAAAGCCCACCTGCCGCTATCCGCCGCATGTAAGCGCCTAATTTGTGATTGTGATGCGTTCGATTGTGCTGGAATGAAGTTCGAACTGAAATAAAGCCAAATTAAAGACGTTACCACGACATAGATGAATAATAATGAGATGAAAGCCCACCTGCCGCTATCCGCCGCATGTAAGCGCCTAATTTGTGATTGTGATGCGTTCGATTGCGGTGGAAAGAAGTTCGAACTGAAATAAAGCCAAATTAAAGACGTTACCACGACATAGATGAATAATAATGAGATCAAAGCGCCTAATTTGTGATTGTGATGCGTTCGATTGTGCTGGAATGAAGTTCGAACTGAAATAAAGCCAAATTAAAGACGTTACCACGACATAGATGAATAATAATGAGATGAAAGCCCACCCTGCCGCTATCCGCCGCATGTAAGCGCCTAATTTGTGATTGTGATGCGTTCGATTGTGCTGGAATGAAGTTCGAACTGAAATAAAGCCAAATTAAAGACGTTACCACGACATAGATGAATAATAATGAGATGAAAGCCCACCTGCCGCTATCCGCCGCATGTAAGCGCCTAATTTGTGATGATTGTGCTGGAAAGAAGTTCGAACTGAAATAAAGCCAAATTAAAGACGTTACCACGACATACATGAATAATAATGACATCAAAGTCCACCCCGCTATCCGCCGCATGTAAGCGCCTAATTTGTGATTGTGATGCGTTCGATTGTGCTGGAATGAAGTTCGAAGTGAAATAAAGCCAAATTAAAGACGTTACCACGACATAGGTGAATAATAATGAGATCAAAGCCCACCTGCCGCTATCCGCCGCATGTAAGCGCCTAATTTGTGATTGTGATGCGTTCGATTGTGCTGGAATGAAGATCGAACTGAAAGAAAGCCAAATTAAAGACGTTACCACGACATAGATGAATAATAATGAGATCAAAGCGCCTAATTTGTGATTGTGATGCATTTGATTGTGCTGGAATGACGTTCGAAGTGAAATAAAGCGAAATTAAAGACGTTACCACGACATAGATGAATAATAATGAGATCAAAGCCCACCTGCCGCTATCCGCCGCATGTAAGCGCCTAATTTGTGATTGTGATGCGTTCGATTGTGCTGGAATGAAGTTCGAACTGAAATAAAGCCAAATTAAAGACGTTACCACGACATAGATGAATAATAATGAGATGAAAGTCCACCTGCCGCTATCCGCCGCATCTGCGCGCCTAATTTGTGATTGTGATGCGTTCGATTGTGCTGGAATGAAGTTCGAACTGAAATGAAGCCAAATTAAAGACGTTACCACGACATAGATGAATAGTAAGTGCCTAATATGTGATTGCGAAACGTTCGATTGTGCTGGAATGAAGTTCGAACTGAAATGAAGCCAAATTAAAGACGTTACCACGACATAGATGAATAATAATGAGATGAAAGCCCACCTGCCGCTATCCGCCGCATGTATGCCGTAATTTGTGATTGTGCTGGAATGAAGTTCGAACTGAAATAAAGCCAAATTAAAGACGTTACCACGACATAGATGAATAATAATGAGATGAAAGTCCACCTGCCGCTATCCGCCGCATATACGCGCCTAATATGTGATTGCGAAACGTTCGATTGTGCTGGAATGAAGTTCGAACTGAAATGAAGCCAAATTAAAGACGTTACCACGACATAGATGAATAGTAAGCGCCTAATTTGTGATTGTGATGCGTTCGATTGTGCTGGAATGAAGTTCGAACTGAAAGAAAGCCAAATTAAAAACGTTACCACGACATAGATGAATAATAATGAGATGAAAGCCCACCCGCCGCTATCCGCCGCATATAAGCGCCTAATTTGTGATTGTGATGCATTCGATTGCGGTGGAAAGAAGTTCGAAGTGAAATAAAGCCAAATTAAAGACGTTACCACGACATAGATGAATAATAATGAGATGAAAGCCCACCTGCCGCTATCCGCCGCATGTAAGCGCCTAATTTTTGATTGTGATGCGTTCGCTTGCGGTGGAATGAAGTTCGAACTGACATAAAGCCAAATTAAAGACGTTACCACGAAATACATGAATAATAATGAGATCAAAGCCCACCTGCCGCTATCCGCCGCATGTAAGCGCCTAATTTGTGATTGTGACGCGTTCGATTGCGGTGGAAAGAAGTTCGAAGTGAAAGAAAGCCAAATTAAAGACGTTACCACGACATAGGTGAATAATAATGAGATCAAAGCCCACCTGCCGCTATCCGCCGCATGTAAGCGCCTAATTTGTGATTGTGATGCGTTCGATTGTGCTGGAATGAAGTTCGAACTGACATAAAGCCACATTAAAGATGTTACCACGAAATAGATGAATAATAATGAGATGAAAGCCCACCTGCCGCTATCCGCCGCATGTAAGCGCCTAATTTGTGATTGTGATGCGTTCGATTGCTGGAAAGAAGTTCGAACTGAAATAAAGCCAAATTAAAGACGTTACCACGACATAGATGAATAATAATGAGATCAAAGCGCCTAATTTGTGATTGTGATGCGTTCGATTGTGCTGGAATGAAGTTCGAACTGAAATAAAGCCAAATTAAAGACGTTACCACGACATAGATGAATAATAATGAGATGAAAGCCCACCTGCCGCTATCCGCCGCATGTAAGCGCCTAATTCGTTATGTGATGCGTTCGATTGTGCTGGAATGAAGTTCGAACTGAAATAAAGCCAAATTAAAGACGTTACCACGACATAGATGAATAATAATGAGATGAAAGCCCACCTGCCGCTATCCGCCGCATCTGCGCGCCTAATTTGTGATTGCGACGCGTTCGATTGTGCTGGAATGAAGTTCGAACTGAAATAAAGCCAAATTAAAGACGTTACCACGACATAGATGAATAATAATGAGATGAAAGCGCCTAATTTGTCATTGTGATGCGTTCGATTGTGCTGGAATGAAGTTCGAACTGAAATAAAGCCAAATTAAAGACGTTACCACGACATAGGTGAATAATAATGAGATGAAAGCCCCCCTGACGCTATCCGCCGCATGTAAGCGCCTAATTTGTGATTGTTATGCGTTCGATTGTGCTGGAATGAAGTTCGAACTGAAATAAAGCCAAATTAAAGACGTTACCACGAAATGCATGAATAATAATGAGATGAAAGTCCACCCGCTATCCGCCGCATGTAAGCGCCTAATTTGTGATTGTTATGCCTTCGATTGTGCTGGAATGAAGTTCGAAGTGAAATAAAGCCAAATTAAAGACGTTACCACGACATAGGTGAATAATAATGAGATCAAAGCCCACCTGCCGCTGTCCGCCGCATGTAAGCGCCTAATTTGTGATTGTGATGCGTTCGATTGTGCTGGAATGAAGATCGAACTGAAAGAAAGCCAAATTAAAGACGTTACCACGACATAGATGAATAATAATGAGATCAAAGCGCCTAATTTGTCACTGTGATGCGTTTGATTGTGCTGGAATGACGTTCGAAGTGAAATAAAGCGAAATTAAAGACGCTACCACGACATAGATGAATAATAATGAGATCAAAGCCCATCTGCCGCTATCCGCCGCATCTGCGCGCCTAATTTGTGATTGTGATGCGTTCGATTGTGCTGGAATGAAGTTCTAACGGAAATAAAGCCAAATTAAAGACGTTACCACGACATAGGTGAATAATAATGAGATGAAAGTCCACCTGCCGCTATCCGCCGCATCTGCGCGCCTAATTTGTGATTGTGATGCGTTCGATTGTGCTGGAATGAAGTTCGAACTGAAATGAAGCCAAATTAAGGACGTTACCACGAGATAGATGAATAGTAAGTGCCTAATATGGGATTGCGAAACGTTCGATTGTGCTGGAATGAAGTTCGAACTGAAATGAAGCCAAATTAAAGACGTTACCACGACAAAAATGAATAATAATGAGATGAAAGCCCACCTGCCGCTATCCGCCGCATGTAAGCACGTAATTTGTGATTGCGCTGGAATGAAGTTCGAACTGAAATAAAGCCAAATTAAAGACGTTACCACGACATAGATGAATAATAATGAGATGAAAGTCCACCTGCCGCTATCCGCCGCATATACGCGCCTAATATGTGATTGCGACACGTTCGATTGTGTTGGAAAGAAGTTTGAACTGAAATGAAGCCAAATTAAAGACGTTACCACGACATAGATGAATAGTAAGCGCCTAATTTGTGATTGTGATGCGTTCGATTGTGCTGGAATGAAGTTCGAACTGAAAGAAAGCCAAATTAAAAACGTTACCACGACATAGATGAATAATAATGAGATGAAAGCCCACCCGCCGCTATCCGCCGCATATAAGCGCCTAATTTGTGATTGTGATGCATTCGATTGCGGTGGAAAGAAGTTCGAAGTGAAATAAAGCCAAATTAAAGACGTTACCACGACATAGATGAATAATAATGAGATGAAAGCCCACCTGCCGCTATCCGCCACATGTAAGCGCCTAATTTGTGATTGTGATGCGTTCGCTTGCGGTGGAATGAAGTTCGAACTGACATAAAGCCAAATTAAAGACGTTACCACGAAATACATGAATAATAATGAGATCAAAGCCCACCTGCCGCTATCCGCCGCATGTAAGCGCCTAATTTGTGATTGTGACGCGTTCGATTGCGGTGGAAAGAAGTTCGAAGTGAAAGAAAGCCAAATTAAAGACGTTACCACGACATAGGTGAATAATAATGAGATCAAAGCCCACCTGCCGCTATCCGCCGCATGTAAGCGCCTAATTTGTGATTGTTATGCGTTCGCTTGCGGTGGAAAGAAGTTCGAGATGACATAAAGCCAAATTAAAGACGTTACCACGACATAGATGAATAATAATGAGATGAAAGCCCACCTGCCGCTATCCGCCGCATGTAAGCGCCTAATTTGTGATTGTGATGCGTTCGATTGCGGTGGAAGAAGTTCGAACTGAAATAAAGCCAAATTAAAAGACGTTACCACGACATAGATGAATAGTAAGCGCCTAATTTGTGATTGTGATGCGTTCGATTGTGCTGGAAAGAAGTTCAAACTGAAATAAAGCCAAATTAAAGACGTTACCACGAAATACATGAATAATAATGAGATGAAAGTCCACCTGCCGCTGTCCGCCGAATCTGCCCGCCTAATTTGTGATTGTGATGCCGTCGATTGTGCTGGAATGAAGTTCAAACTGAAATAAAGCCAAATTAAAGACGTTACCACGAAATACATGAATAATAATGAGATGAAAGTCCACTCGCCGCTATCCGCCGCATCTGCGCGCCTAATTGGTGATTGTGATGCGTTCGATTGCGGTGGACAGAAGTTCGACCTGAAATAAAGCCAAATTAAAGACGTTACCACGACATAGATGAATAATAATGAGATGAAAGCCCACCCGCCGCTATCCGCCGCATGTAAGCGCCTAATTTGTGATTGTGATGCGTTCGATTGTGCTGGAATGAAGTTCGAAGTGAAATAAAGCCAAATTAAAGACGTTACCACGACATAGATGAATAATAATGAGTTGAAAGTCCACTCGGCGCTATCCGCCGCATGTAAGCGCCTAATTTGTGATTGTTATGCGTTCGATTGCGGTGGAAAGAAGTTCGAACTGACATAAACCCAAATTAAAGACGTTACCACGACATAGATGAATAATAATGAGATCAAAGCCCACCTGCCGCTATCCGCCGCATGTAAGCGCCTAATTTGTGATTGTGACGCGTTCGATTGCGGTGGAAAGAAGTTCGAAGTGAAAGAAAGCCAAATTAAAGACGTTACCACGACATAGATGAATAATAATGAGATGAAAGTCCACCCGCCGCTATCCGCCGCATGTAAGCGCCTAATTTGTGATTGTGATGCGTTCGATTGCGGTGGAAAGAAGTTTGAAGTGAAAGAAAGCCAAATTAAAGACGTTACCACGAAATAGATGAATAATAATGAGATGAAAGCCCACCTGCCGCTATCCGCCGCATGTAAGCGCATAATTTGTGATTGTGATGCATTCGCTTGCGGTGGGAAGAAGTTCGAACTAACATAAAGCCAAATAAAAGACGTTACCACGACATAGATGAATAGTAAGCGCCTAATTTGTGATTGTGACGCGTTCGATTGTGCTGGAAAGAAGTTCAAACTGAAATAAAGCCAAATTAAAGACGTTACCACGAAATACATGAATATTAATGAGAAGAAAGTCCACCTGCCGCTATCCGCCGAATCTGCCCGCCTAATTTGTGATTGTGATGCCGTCGATTGTGCTGGAATGAAGTTCTAACGGAAATAAAGCCAAATTAAAGACGTTACCACGACATAGGTGAATAATAATGAGATGAAAGTCCACTCGCCGCTATCCGCCGCATCTGCGCGCCTAATTTGTGATTGTGATGCGTTCGATTGCGGTGGAAAGAAGTTCGACCTGAAATAAAGCCAAATTAAAGACGTTACCACGACATAGATGAATAATAATGAGATGAAAGCCCACCCGCCGCTATCCGCCGCATGTAAGCGCCTAATTGTGATTGTGATGCGTTCGATTGTGGTGGAATGAAGTTCGAAGTGAAATAAAGCCAAATTAAAGACGTTACCACGACATAGATGAATAATAATGAGTTGAAAGTCCACTCGGCGCTATCCGCCACATGTAAGCGCCTAATTTGTGATTGTTATGCGTTCGATTGCGGTGGAAAGAAGTTCGAACTGACATAAAGCCAAATTAAAGACGTTACCACGGCATAGATGAATAATAATGAGATGAAAGCCCACCTGCCGCTATCCGCCGCATGTAAGCGCCTAATTTGTGATTGTGATGCCTTCGATTGTGCTGGAATGAAGTTCGAAGTGAAATAAAGCCAAATTAAAGACGTTACCACGACATAGATGAATAATAATGAGAAGAAAGCCCACCTGCCGCTATCCGCCGCATGTAAGCGCCTAATTTGTGATTGTGATGCCTTCGATTGTGCTGGAATGAAGATCGAACTGAAATAAAGCCAAATTGAAGACGTTACCACGACATAGATGAATAATAATGAGATGAAAGCGCCTAATTTGTCATTGTGATGCGTTCGATTGTGCTGGAAAGAAGTTCGAAGTGAAATAAAGCCAAATTAAAGACGTTACCACGAAATACATGAATAATAATGAGATGAAAGTCCACCCACCGCTATCCGCCGCATGTAAGCGCCTAATTTGTGATTGTGATGCGTTCGATTGTGCTGGAATGAAGTTCGAACTGAAAGAAAGCCAAATTAAAAACGATACCACGACATAGATGAATAATAATGAGATGAAAGCCCACCCGCCGCTATCCGCCGCATATAAGCGCCTAATTTGTGATTGTGATGCATTCGATTGCGGTGGAAAGAAGTTCGAAGTGAAATAAAGCCAAATTAAAGACGTTACCACGACATAGATGAATAATAATGAGATGAAAGCCCACCTGCCGCTATCCGCCACATGTAAGCGCCTAATTTTTGATTGTGATGCGTTCGCTTGCGGTGGAATGAAGTTCGAACTGACATAAAGCCAAATTAAAGACGTTACCACGAAATACATGAATAATAATGAGATCAAAGCCCACCTGCCGCTATCCGCCGCATGTAAGCGCCTAATTTGTGATTGTTATGCGTTCGCTTGCGGTGGGAAGAAGTTCGAACTAACATAAAGCCAAATAAAAGACGTTACCACGACATAGATGAATAGTAAGCGCCTAATTTGTGATTGTGATGCGTTCGATTGTGCTGGAAAGAAGTTCAAACTGAAATAAAGCCAAATTAAAGACGTTACCACGAAATACATGAATAATAATGAGATGAAAGTCCACCTGCCGCTATCCGCCGAATCTGCCCGCCTAATTTGTGATTGTGATGCCGTCGATTGTGCTGGAATGAAGTTCGAACGGAAATAAAGCCACATTAAAGACGTTACCACGACATAGATGAATAATAATGAGATCAAAGCCCACCTGACGCTATCCGCCGCATGTAAGCGCCTAATTTGTGATTGTGCTGGAATGAAGTTCGAAGTGAAATAAAGCCAAATTAAAGACGTTACCACAAAATACATGAATAATAATGATATGAAAGCCCCCGTGCCGCTATCTGCCGCATGTAAGCGCCAAATTTGTGATTGTTATGCGTTCGATTGTGCTGGAATGAAGTTCGACCTGAAATAAAGCCAAATTAAAGACGTTACCACGAAATACATGAATAATAATGAGATCAAAGCGCCTAATTTGTCATTGTGATGCGTTCGATTGTGCTGGAATGAAGTTCGAACTGAAATAAAGCCAAATTAAAGACGTTACCACGACATAGGTGAATAATAATGAGATCAAAACCCACCTGCCGCTATCCGCCGCATGTAAGCGCCTAATTTGTGATTGTTATGCGTTCGATTGCGGTGGAAAGAAGTTCGAACTGACATAAAGCCAAATTAAAGACGTTACCACGGCATAGATGAATAATAATGAGATCAAAGCCCACCTGCCGCTATCCGCCGCATGTAAGCGCCTAATTTGTGATTGTGACGCGTTCGATTGTGCTGGAAAGAAGTTCGAACTGAAAGAAAGCCAAATTAAAGACGTTACCACGACGTAGATGAATAATAATGAGATGAAAGCCCACCCGCCGCTATCCGCCGCATATAAGCGCCTAATTTGTGATTGTGATGCATTCGATTGCGGTGGAAAGAAGTTCGACGTGAAATAAAGCCAAATTAAAGACGTTACCACGACATAGATGAATAATAATGAGATGAAAGCCCACCTGCCGCTATCCGCCACATGTAAGCGCCTAATTTTTGATTGTGATGCGTTTGCTTGCGGTGGAATGAAGTTCGAACTGACATAAAGCCAAATTAAAGACGTTACCACGAAATACATGAATAATAATGAGATCAAAGCCCACCTGCCGCTATCCGCCGCATGTAAGCGCCTAATTTGTGATTGTGACGCGTTCGATTGCGGTGGAAAGAAGTTCGAAGTGAAATAAAGCCAAATTAAAGACGTTACCACGACATAGGTGAATAATAATGAGATCAAAGCCCACCTGCCGCTATCCGCCGCATGTAAGCGCCTAATTTGTGATTGTTATGCGTTCGCTTGCGGTGGAAAGAAGTTCAAACTGAAATAAAGCCAAATTAAAGACGTTACCACGAAATACATGAATAATAATGAGATGAAAGTCCACCTGCCGCTGTCCGCCGAATCTGCGCGCCTAATTTGTGATTGTGATGCCGTCGATTGTGCTGGAATGAAGTTCTAACGGAAATAAAGCCAAATTAAAGACGTTACCACGACATAGGTGAATAATAATGAGATGAAAGTCCACTCGCCGCTATCCGCCGCATCTGCGCGCCTAATTGGTGATTGTGATGCGTTCGATTGCGGTGGACAGAAGTTCGACCTGAAATAAAGCCAAATTAAAGACGTTACCACGACATAGATGAATAATAATGAGATGAAAGCCCACCCGCCGCTATCCGCCGCATGTAAGCGCCTAATTTGTGATTGTGATGCGTTCGATTGTGCTGGAATGAAGTTCGAAGTGAAATAAAGCCAAATTAAAGACGTTACCACGACATAGATGAATAATAATGAGTTGAAAGTCCCACTCGGCGCTATCCGCCGCATGTAAGCGCCTAATTTGTGATTGTGATGCGTTCGATTGCGGTGGAATGAAGTTCGAACTGAAATAAAGCCAAATTAAAGACGTTACCACGACATAGATGAATAATAATGAGATGAAAGCCCACCCGCCGCTATCCGCCGCATGTAAGCGCCTAATTTGTGATTGTGATGCGTTCGATTGTGCTGGAATGAAGTTCGAAGTGAAATAAAGCCAAATTAAAGACGTTACCACGACATAGATGAATAATAATGAGATGAAAGTCCACCCGCCGCTATCCGCCGCATGTAAGCGCCTAATTTGTGATTGTGATGCGTTCGATTGTGCTGGAATGAAGTTCGAACTGAAATAAAGCCAAATTAAAGACGTTACCACGACATAGATGAATAATGAGATGAAGCCCATGCGCATAAGCGCCTAATTTGTGATTGTGATGCGTTCGATTGTGCTGGAAAGAAGTTCGAAGTGAAATAAAGCCAAATTAAAGACGTTACCACGAAATAGATGAATAATAATGAGATGAAAGTCCACCCGCCGCTATCCGCCGCATGTAAGCGCCTAATTTGTGATTGTGATGCGTTCGATTGCTGTGGAATGAAGTTCGAACTGAAATAAAGCCAAATTAAAGACGTTACCACGACATAGATGAATAATAATGAGATCAAAGCCCCCCTGCCGCTATCCGCCGCATGTAAGCGCCTAATTTGTGATTGTGATGCGTTCGATTGCGGTGGAAAGAAGTTCGAAGTGAAATAAAGCCAAATTAAAGACGTTACCACGACATAGATGAATAATAATGAGATGAAAGCCCACCTGCCGCTATCCGCCGCATGTAAGCGCCTAATTTGTGATTGTTATGCGTTCGCTTGCGGTGGAAAGAAGTTCGAGATGACATAAAGCCAAATTAAAGACGTTACCACGAAATAGATGAATAATAATGAGATGAAAGCCCACTTGCCGCTATCCGCCGCATGTAAGCGCCTAATTTTTGATTGTCATGCGTTCGCTTGCGGTGGGAAGAAGTTCGAACTAACATAAAGCCAAATAAAAGACGTTACCACGACATAGATGAATAGTAAGCGCCTAATTTGTGATTGTGATGCGTTCGATTGTGCTGGAAAGAAGTTCAAACTGAAATAAAGCCAAATTAAAGACGTTACCACGAAATACATGAATAATAATGAGATGAAAGTCCACCTGCCGCTATCCGCCGAATCTGCCCGCCTAATTTGTGATTGTGATGCCGTCGATTGTGCTGGAATGAAGTTCGAACGGAAATAAAGCCACATTAAAGACGTTACCACGACATAGATGAATAATAATGAGATGAAAGTCCAGTCGCCGCTATCCGCCGCATCTGCGCGCCTAATTTGTGATTGTGATGCGTTCGATTGCGGTGGACAGAAGTTCGACCTGAAATAAAGCCAAATTAAAGACGTTACCACGACATAGATGAATAATAATGAGATCAAAGCCCACCTGACGCTATCCGCCGCATGTAAGCGCCTAATTTGTGATTGTGCTGGAATGAAGTTCGAAGTGAAATAAAGCCAAATTAAAGACGTTACCACAAAATACATGAATAATAATGATATGAAAGCCCCCGTGCCGCTATCTGCCGCATGTAAGCGCCTAATTTGTGATTGTTATGCGTTCGATTGTGCTGGAATGAAGTTCGAACTGAAATAAAGCCAAATTAAAGACGTTACCACGAAATACATGAATAATAATGAGATCAAAGCGCCTAATTTGTCATTGTGATGCGTTCGATTGTGCTGGAATGAAGTTCGAACTGAAATAAAGCCAAATTAAAGACGTTACCACGACATAGATGAATAATAATGAGATGAAACCCACCTGCCGCTATCCGCCGCATGTAAGCGCCTAATTTGTGATTGTTATGCGTTCGATTGCGGTGGAAAGAAGTTCGAACTGAAATAAAGCCAAATTAAAGACGTTACCACGACATAGATGAATAATAATGAGATGAAAGCCCACCTGCCGCTATCCGCCGCATGTAAGCGCCTAATTTGTGATTGTGATGCGTTCGATTGTGCTGGAAAGAAGTTCGAACTGAAATAAAGCCAAATTAAAGACGTTACCACGACATAGATGAATAATAATGAGATGAAAGCCCACCTGCCGCTATCCGCCGCATGTAAGCGCCTAATTTGTGATTGTGATGCGTTCGATTGCGTGGAATGAAGTTCGAACTGAAATAAAGCCAAATTAAAGACGTTACCACGACATAGATGAATAATAATGAGATCAAAGCCCACCTGCCGCTATCCGCCGCATGTAAGCGCCTAATTTGTGATTGTGACGCGTTCGATTGCGGTGGAAAGAAGTTCGAAGTGAAAGAAAGCCAAATTAAAGACGTTACCACGACATAGGTGAATAATAATGAGATCAAAGCCCACCTGCCGCTATCCGCCGCATGTAAGCGCCTAATTTGTGATTGTGATGCGTTCGATTGCGGTGGAAAGAAGTTCAAACCGAAATAAAGCCAAATTAAAGACGTTACCACGACATAGATGAATAATAATGAGATGAAAGTCCACCTGCCGCTATCCGCCGAATCTGCCGCCTAATTTGTGATTGTGATGCCGTCGATTGTGCTGGAATGAAGTTCGAACTGAAATAAAGCCAAATTAAAGACGTTACCACGACATAGATGAATAATAATGAGATGAAAGCACCCCTGCCGCTATCTGTCGCATGTAAGCGCGCAATTTGTGATTGTGATGCCTTCGATTGTGCTGGAATGAAGTTCGAACTGAAAGAAAGCCAAATTAAAGACGTTACCACGACAAAAATGAATAATAATGAGATGAAAGCCCACCCGCCGCTATCCGCCGCATATACGCGCCTAATATGTGATTGCGAAACGTTCGATTGTGCTGGAATGAAGTTCGAACTGAAATGAAGCCAAATTAAAGACGTTACCACGACATAGATGAATAATGAGTGAAAGCCCACCGCCTATCCGCGCATGTAAGCGCCTAATTTGTGATTGTGATGCGTTCGATTGTGCTGGAATGAAGTTCAAACTGAAAGAAAGCCAAATTAAAAACGTTACCACGACATAGATGAATAATAATGAGATGAAAGCCCACCTGCCGCTATCCGCCGCATGTAAGCGCCTAATTTGTGATTGTGATGCGTTCGATTGCGGTGGAAAGAAGTTCGAACTGACATAAAGCCAAATTAAAGACGTTACCACGACATAGATGAATAATAATGAGATGAAAGCCCACCTGCCGCTATCCGCCGCATGTAAGCGCCTAATTTGTGATTGTTATGCGTTCGCTTGCGGTGGAAAGAAGTTCGAGATGACATAAAGCCAAATTAAAGACGTTACCACGAAATAGATGAATAATAATGAGATGAAAGCCCACCTGCCGCTATCCGCCGCATGTAAGCGCATAATTTTTGATTGTGATGCGTTCGCTTGCGGTGGGAAGAAGTTCGAACTAACATAAAGCCAAATAAAAGACGTTACCACGACATAGATGAATAGTAAGCGCCTAATTTGTGATTGTGACGCGTTCGATTGTGCTGGAAAGAAGTTCAAACTGAAATAAAGCCAAATTAAAGACGTTACCACGAAATACATGAATAATAATGAGATGAAAGTCCACCTGCCGCTATCCGCCGAATCTGCCCGCCTAATTTGTGATTGTGATGCCGTCGATTGTGCTGGAATGAAGTTCTAACGGAAATAAAGCCAAATTAAAGACGTTACCACGACATAGGTGAATAATAATGAGATGAAAGTCCACCCGCCGCTATCCGCCGCATCTACGCGCCTAATTTGTGATTGTGATGCGTTCGATTGCGGTGGAAAGAAGTTCGAACGGAAATAAAGCCAAATTAAAGACGTTACCACGACATAGATGAATAATAATGAGATGAAAGCCCACCCGCCGCTATCCGCCGCATGTAAGCGCCTAATTGTGATTGTGATGCGTTCGATTGTGCTGGAATGAAGTTCGAAGTGAAATAAAGCCAAATTAAAGACGTTACCACGACATAGATGAATAATAATGAGTTGAAAGTCCACTCGGCGCTATCCGCCGCATGTAAGCGCCTAATTTGTGATTGTTATGCTTTCGATTGCGGTGGAAAGAAGTTCGAACTGACATAAACCCAAATTAAAGACGTTACCACGGCATAGATGAATAATAATGAGATGAAAGCCCACCTGCCGCTATCCGCCGCATGTAAGCGCCTAATTTGTGATTGTGATGCCTTCGATTGTGCTGGAATGAAGTTCGAAGTGAAATAAAGCCAAATTAAAGACGTTACCACGACATAGATGAATAATAATGAGAAGAAAGTCCACCTGCCGCTATCCGCCGCATGTAAGCGCCTAATTTGTGATTGCGACGCGTTCGATTGTGCTGGAATGAAGATCGAACTGAAATAAAGCCAAATTGAAGACGTTACCACGACATAGATGAATAATAATGAGATGAAAGCGCCTAATTTGTCATTGTGATGCGTTCGATTGTGCTGGAATGAAGTTCGAAGTGAAATAAAGCCAAATTAAAGACGTTACCACGACATAGATGAATAATAATGAGATGAAAGCCCACCTGCCGCTATCCGCCGCATGTAAGCGCCTAATTTGTGATTGTGATGCGTTCGATTGTGCTGGAATGAAGATCGAACTGAAAGAAAGCCAAATTAAAGACGTTACCACGACATAGATGAATAATAATGAGATCAGCCCACATGCGCCTAATTTGTCGATGTGATGCGTTTGATTGTGCTGGAAATGAAGTTCGAATTGAAATAAAGCCAAATTAAAGACGTTACCACGACATAGATGAATAATAATGAGATGAAAGCCCACCTGCCGCTATCCGCCGCATGTAAGCGCCTAATTTGTGATTGTGATGCGTTCGATTGCGGTGGAATGAAGTTCGAACTGACATAAAGCCAAATTAAAGACGTTACCACGAAATACATGAATAATAATGAGATGAAAGCCCACCCGCCGCTATCCGCCGCATGTAAGCGCCTAATTTGTGATTGTGACGCGTTCGATTGCGGTGGAAAGAAGTTCGAAGTGAAAGAAAGCCAAATTAAAGACGTTACCACGACATAGATGAATAATAATGAGATGAAAGCCCACCTGCCGCTATCCGCCGCATGTAAGCGCCTAATTTGTGATTGTATGCGTTCGTTGCGTGGAAAGAAGTTCGAACTGACATAAAGCCAAATTAAAGACGTTACCACGAAATAGATGAATAATAATGAGATGAAAGCCCACCTGCCGCTATCCGCCGCATGTAAGCGCCTAATTTGTGATTGTTATGCGTTCGATTGTGCTGGAAGAAGTTCGAACTGAAATAAAGCCAAATAAAGACGTTACCACGACATAGTGAATAATATGAATAAAACCCCCTGCCGCAGTAAGCGCCTAATTTGTGATTGTGATGCGTTCGATTGTGCTGGAAAGAAGTTCGAACTGAAATAAAGCCAAATTAAAGACGTTACCACGACATAGATGAATAATAATGAGATGAAAGCCCACCTGCCGCTATCCGCCGCATGTAAGCCGCCTAATTTGTGATGTGATGCTTCGATTGTGCTGGAAAGAAGTTCGAACTGAAATAAAGCCAAATTAAAGACGTTACCACGACATAGATGAATAATAATGAGATGAAAGCCCACCTGCCGCTATCCGCCGCATGTAAGCGCCTAATTTGTGATTGTGATGCGTTCGATTGCGGTGGAAGAAGTTCGAACTGAAATAAAGCCAAATTAAAGACGTTACCACGACATAGATGAATAATAATGAGATCAAAGCCCACCTGCCGCTATCCGCCGCATGTAAGCGCCTAATTTGTGATTGTGCTGGAATGAAGTTCGAAGTGAAATAAAGCCAAATTAAAGACGTTACCACGACATAGATGAATAATAATGAGATGAAAGCCCCACGTGCCGCTATCCGCCGCATGTAAGCGCCTAATTTGTGATTGTTATGCGTTCGATTGTGCTGGAATGAAGTTCGACCTGAAATAAAGCCAAATTAAAGACGTTACCACGACAATACATGAATAATAATGAGCATGCCGCATGAAGCGCCTAATTTGTGATTGTGATGCGTTCGATTGTGCTGGAATGAAGTTCGAACTGAAATGAAGCCAAATTAAAGACGTTACCACGACATAGATGAATAATAACGAGATCAAATCAACCCGACGCTATCCGCCGCATGTAAGCGCCTAATTTGTGATTGTGATGCGTTCGATTGTGCTGGAATGAAGTTCGAAGTGAAATAAAGCCAAATTAAAGACGTTACCACGACATAGATGAATAATAATGAGATCAAAGCCCCCCTGCCGCTATCCGCCGCATGTAAGCGCCTAATTTGTGATTGTGATGCGTTCGATTGTGCTGGAATGAAGTTCGAACTGAAATGAAGCCAAATTAAAGACGTTACCACGACATAGATGAATAATAATGAGATCAAAGCCCCCCTGCCGCTATCCGCCGCATGTAAACGCCTAATTTGTGATTGTGATGCGTTCGATTGTGCTGGAATGAAGTTCGAACTGAAATAAAGCCAAATTAAAGACGTTACCACGACATAGATGAATAATAATGAGATGAAACTGCCCCTGCCGCTAGATGCCGCATGTAAGCGCCTAATTTGTGATTGTGACGCGTTCGATTGCGGTGGAAAGAAGTTCGAACTGAAATAAAGCCAAATTAAAGACGTTACCACGACATAGATGAATAATAATGAGATGAAAATTTGTCATTGTGACGTCATCGATTGTGCTGGAAAGAAGTTCGAACTGAAATGAAGCCAAATTAAAGACGTTACCACGACATAGATGAATAATAATGAGTTGAAAGTCCATCCGCCGCTATTCGCCGCATTTAAGCGCCTAATTTGTGATTGTGATGCATTCGATTGTGCTGGAATGAAGTTCGAACTGAATTAAAGCCAAATTAAAGACGTTACCACGACAAAGGTGAATAATAATGAGATGAAAGCCCCATTCCGCTATCCGCCGAATGAAAGCGCCTAATTTGTCATTGTGGTGCA
Source organism: Colossoma macropomum (assembly GCF_904425465.1). Classification (NCBI taxonomy): domain Eukaryota; kingdom Metazoa; phylum Chordata; class Actinopteri; order Characiformes; family Serrasalmidae; genus Colossoma; species Colossoma macropomum. The sequence continues at coordinate 104,567 of NW_023495183.1, read as the reverse complement.
TTCGATTGTGCTGGAATGAAGTTCGAAGTGAAATGAAAGCCAAATTAAAGACGTTACCACGACATAGATGAATAATAATGAGATCAAAGCGCCTAATTTGTGATTGTGATGCGTTCGATTGTGCTGGAATGAAGTTCGAACTGAAATGAAGCCAAATTAAAGACGTTACCACGACATAGATGAATAATAATGAGATCAAAGCCCCCCTGCCGCTATCCGCCGCATGTAAGCGCCTAATTTGTGATTGTGATGCGTTCGATTGTGCTGGAATGAAGTTCGAACTGAAATAAAGCCAAATTAAATACGTTACCACGACATAGATGAATAATAATGAGATGAAACTGCCCCTGCCGCTAGATGCCGCATGTAAGCGCCTAATTTGTTATTGTGACGCGTTCGATTGCGGTGGAAAGAAGTTCGAACTGAAATAAAGCCAAATTAAAGACGTTACCACGACATAGATGAATAATAATAAGATGAAAATCTGTCATTGTGACGTCATCGATTGTGCTGGAAAAAGTTCGAGCTAAAATGAAGCCAAATTAAAGACGTTACCACGACATAGATGAATAATAATGAGTTGAAAGTCCATCCGCCGCTATTCGCCGCATTTAAGCGCCTAATTTGTGATTGTGATGCATTCGATTGTGCTGGAATGAAGTTCGAACTGAAATAAAGCAAAATTAAAGACGTTACCACGAAATACTCGAATAATAATGAGATGAAAATTTGTCATTGTCACGTCATCGATTGTGCTGGAAAAACGTTCGAACTAAAATAAAGCCAAATTAAAGACGTTACCACGACATAGATGAAAAATAACGAGTTGAAAGTCCACCCGCCGCTATCCGCCGCATGTAAGCGCCTAATTTGTGATTGTGATGCGGTCGATTGTGCTGGAATGAAGTTCGAACTGAAATAAAGCCAAATTAAAGACGTTACCACGAAATAGATGAATAATAATGATTTGAAAGTCCACCCGCCTATCCGCCGCATGTAAGCGCCTAATTAAGTTGGCTTGAAAAAGCCAACTTACTGTTCTTCGTAATCTTCTTCTTACTATTATTCTATACTGAAAAAAACTAAATGCTCCTCCTCCTACAGTTTTCGAGCTAAAGCCACGAAACTTTGCAGGATCGTTGATCCTATACCCGCGGGGTGTGCTTGTGCTTTTCTAAGCGATAAACGGTTTTCCGAAAATTAACGTTCAAAGTCGATATTTTTTCCCATATGGAATGAATGGGCGGAATGTTGGCAGCATGCCACACGTGATGTCACAATGGCCACCTCTCTCACACACACACATACAAACTCACGCACGGAGCGCTTAGTCTCACATGCTCCTAATGCAGCCTAATGCTCAGCAATATCAGCACACATAATGAGTTTTCTATGGTGGAATTGCACTGAAAGGTAGCACTGAATTTTAAGGTGGAACTTCTTTTAAGGTAGCACTGAGTTCACAGTGACACTGATATTACGGTGGAACTGCTATTAACAATCACTAAATTTAAGGTGGAACAGAATTTAAGGTGGAATTATCATTACATAGCCTTAAATTTAAGGTGGAACTTCAATTAACATAGCACTAAATTTAAGATGGCACAGAATTTAAGGTGGAACTTCAATTAACACTGCAATAAAATTAAGGTGCCACAGCAATTAACATAGCATTAAATTTAAGGTGGAACAGCTATTAACATAACAGAAAATTCAACGTGCAACAAAATTTAAGGTGGAACTTCAATTAACATAGCATTAAATTTAAGGTGGAACCACTATTAACATAGCACTAAATTTAAGATGGCACAGAATTTAATGTAGAACTTCAATTAACATAGCACTAAATTTAAGATGGCACAGAATATAAGGTGGAATTTCAATTAACATAGCATTAAATTTAAGGTGGAACCGCTATTAAGATAGCACTAAATTTAAGATGGCACAGACTTTGAGGTGGAATGTCAATTAACATAGCACTAAATTTAAGGTGGAACTTTAATTAACATTGTACTATAATTAAGGTGGCATAGAACTTAAGAGTGGAATTTGAATTAACATAGCATTAAATTTAAGGTGGAACTGCTATTAACATAGCACTACCTTGAAGTAGGCACAGAATTTAAAGTGGAACTCTCTTTAAGGTAGCACTAAAATTAACATGGCACAGAATTTAAGGTGGAACTTCAATTAACATAGCACTAAATTTAAGGAGGCACAGAATTTAAGGTGGAACGTCAGTCAAGGTGGCACTGCAATTTAAATAGCAATAAATTTAAGGTGGCACAGATTTTGAGGTGGAACTCTCTTTATTGGAGAACTAAAATAAAGGTGGCACAGAATTTAAGGTGGAACTTTGTTTAAGGTAGCAATAAAATTAACATGTCACAGAATTTAAGGTGGAATTTCATTCACGGTAGCACCTAGCAACAAATTATTTTTTTAAGGTGGAACTAAAATTAAGGTGGCACTGCAATTAACATAACACTAAATTTAAGGTGGCACAGAATTTAAGGTGGAACTTCAAATAACATAGCACTAACTTTAACATGGCACAGACTTTAAGGTTGAACTTCATTCATGGTAGCACCTAGCAATGAATTACCATACACGACGGATACTGCAGCTTCTGCTTAACAAAATTTTTGGCAATATTTTAACAACTATCAGCAGACTTCAACCATTTTAACGTTTTAACGTAATTAACTGGCTTTTTCAAGCCAACTTAAAGTTCGTTCACAAACTTTCCCTTTCTAGTTTGAGATTGTGATGCGTTCGATTACGGCGGAAAGAAGTTCGAACTGAAATAAAACCAAATTAAAGACGTTACCACGACATAGATGAATAATAATGAGATGAAAGCCCACCTGCCGCTATCCGCCGCATGTAAGCGCCTAATTTGTCATCGTGATGCGTTCGATTGTGCTGGAATGAAGATCGAACTGAAATAAAGCCAAATTAAAGACGTTACCACGACATAGATGAATAATAATGAGATGAAAGCCCACCTGCCGCTCTCCGCCGCATGTAAGCGCCTAATTTGTGATTGTGCTGGAAAGAAGTTCGAAGTGAAATAAAGCCAAATTAAAGACGTTACCACGACATAGATGAATAATAATGAGATGAAAGCCCACTTGCCGCTATCCGCCGCATGTAAGTGCCTAATTTGTGATTGTTATGCGTTCGATTGTGCTGGAATGAAGTTCGACCTGAAATAAAGCCAAATTGAAGACGTTACCACGACATAAACGAATAATAATGAGATCAAAACCCACCTGCCGCTATCCGCCGCATGTAAGCGCATAATTTGTGATTGTGATGCGTTCGATTGTGCTGGAATGAAGATCGAACTGAAAGAAAGCCAAATTAAAGACGTTACCACGACATAGATGAATAATAATGAGATCAAAGCGCCTAATTTGTCAATGTTTTGCGTTCGATTGTGCTGGAATGAAGTTCGAAGTGAATTAAAGCCAAATTAAAGACATTACCACGACAAAGGTGAATAATAATGAGATGAAAGCCCCCCTACCGCTATCCGCCGAATGAAAGCGCCTAATTTGTGATTGTGGTGCGTTCGATTGTGCTGGAATGAAGTTCGAACTGAAATGAAGCCAAATTAAAGACGTTACCACGACATAGATGAATAATAATGAGATCAAAGCCCACCTGCCGCTATCCGCCGCATGTAAGCGCCTAATTTGTGATTGTTATGCGTTCGATTGTGCTGGAATGAAGTTCGAACTGAAAGAAAGCCAAATTAAAGACGTTACCACGACATAGATGAATAATAATGAGATGAAATCCCACCTTCCGCTATCCGCCGCATGTAAGCGCCTAATTTGTGATTGTGATGCGTTCGATTGTGCTGGAATGAAGTTCGAACTGAAATGAAGCCAAATTAAAGACGTTACCACGACATAGATGAATAATAATGAGATCAAAGCCCACCTGCCGCTATCCGCCGCATGTAAGCGCCTAATTTGTGATTGTGCTGGAAAGAAGTTGGAAGTGAAATAAAGCCAAATTAAAGACGTTACCACGACATAGATGAATAATAATGAGATGAAATCCCACCTTCCGCTATCCGCCGCATGTAAGCGCCTAATTTGTGATTGTTATGCGTTCGATTGTGCTGGAAAGAAGTTCGACCTGAAATAAAGCCAAATTGAAGACGTTACCACGACAAAGGTGAATAATAATGAGATGAAAGCCCCATTACCGCTATCCGCCGAATGAAAGCGCCTAATTTGTCATTGTGGTGCATTCGATTGTGCTGGAATGAAGTTCGAAGTGAAATGAAGCCAAATTAAAGACGTTACCACGACATAGATGAATAATAATGAGATCAAAGCGCCTAATTTGTGATTGTGATGCGTTAGATTGTGCTGGAATGAAGTTCGAACTGAAATGAAGCCAAATTAAAGACGTTACCACGACATAGATGAATAATAATGAGATCAAAGCCCCCCTGCCGCTATCCGCCGCATGTAAACGCCTAATTTGTGATTGTGATGCGTTCGATTGTGCTGGAATGAAGTTCGAACTGAAATAAAGCCAAATTAAATACGTTACCACGACATAGATGAATAATAATGAGATGAAACTGCCCCTGCCGCTAGATGCCGCATGTAAGCGCCTAATTTGTTATTGTGACGCGTTCGATTGCGGTGGAAAGAAGTTCGAACTGAAATAAAGCCAAATTAAAGACGTTACCACGACATAGATGAATAATAATAAGATGAAAATCTGTCATTGTGACGTCATCGATTGTGCTGGAAAAAGTTCGAGCTAAAATGAAGCCAAATTAAAGACGTTACCACGACATAGATGAATAATAATGAGTTGAAAGTCCATCCGCCGCTATTCGCCGCATTTAAGCGCCTAATTTGTGATTGTGATGCATTCGATTGTGCTGGAATGAAGTTCGAACTGAAATAAAGCAAAATTAAAGACGTTACCACGAAATACTCGAATAATAATGAGATGAAAATTTGTCATTGTCACGTCATCGATTGTGCTGGAAAAACGTTCGAACTAAAATAAAGCCAAATTAAAGACGTTACCACGACATAGATGAAAAATAACGAGTTGAAAGTCCACCCGCCGCTATCCGCCGCATGTAAGCGCCTAATTTGTGATTGTGATGCGGTCGATTGTGCTGGAATGAAGTTCGAATTGAAATAAAGCCAAATTAAAGACGTTACCACGAAATAGATGAATAATAATGATTTGAAAGTCCACCCGCCTATCCGCCGCATGTAAGCGCCTAATTAAGTTGGCTTGAAAAAGCCAACTTACTGTTCTTCGTAATCTTCTTCTTCTTATTATTCTATACTGAAAAAAACTAAATGCTCCTCCTCCTACAGTTTTCGAGCTAAAGCCACGAAACTTTGCAGGATCGTTGATCCTATACCCGCGGGGTGTGCTTGTGCTTTTCTAAGCGATAAACGGTTTTCCGAAAATTAACGTTCAAAGTCGATATTTTTTCCCATATGGAATGAATGGGCGGAATGTTGGCAGCATGCCACACGTGATGTCACAATGGCCACCTCTCTCACACACACACATACAAACTCACGCACGGAGCGCTTAGTCTCACATGCTCCTAATGCAGCCTAATGCTCAGCAATATCAGCACACATAATGAGTTTTCTATGGTGGAATTGCACTGAAAGGTAGCACTGAATTTTAAGGTGGAACTTCTTTTAAGGTAGCACTGAGTTCACAGTGACACTGATATTACGGTGGAACTGCTATTAACAATCACTAAATTTAAGGTGGAACAGAATTTAAGGTGGAATTATCATTACATAGCCTTAAATTTAAGGTGGAACTTCAATTAACATAGCACTAAATTTAAGATGGCACAGAATTTAAGGTGGAACTTCAATTAACACTGCAATAAAATTAAGGTGCCACAGCAATTAACATAGCATTAAATTTAAGGTGGAACAGCTATTAACATAACAGAAAATTCAACGTGCAACAAAATTTAAGGTGGAACTTCAATTAACATAGCATTAAATTTAAGGTGGAACCACTATTAACATAGCACTAAATTTAAGATGGCACAGAATTTAATGTAGAACTTCAATTAACATAGCACTAAATTTAAGATGGCACAGAATATAAGGTGGAATTTCAATTAACATAGCATTAAATTTAAGGTGGAACCGCTATTAAGATAGCACTAAATTTAAGATGGCACAGACTTTGAGGTGGAATGTCAATTAACATAGCACTAAATTTAAGGTGGAACTTTAATTAACATTGTACTATAATTAAGGTGGCATAGAACTTAAGAGTGGAATTTGAATTAACATAGCATTAAATTTAAGGTGGAACTGCTATTAACATAGCACTACCTTGAAGTAGGCACAGAATTTAAAGTGGAACTCTCTTTAAGGTAGCACTAAAATTAACATGGCACAGAATTTAAGGTGGAACTTCAATTAACATAGCACTAAATTTAAGGAGGCACAGAATTTAAGGTGGAACGTCAGTCAAGGTGGCACTGCAATTTAAATAGCAATAAATTTAAGGTGGCACAGATTTTGAGGTGGAACTCTCTTTATTGGAGAACTAAAATAAAGGTGGCACAGAATTTAAGGTGGAACTTTGTTTAAGGTAGCACTAAAATTAACATGTCACAGAATTTAAGGTGGAATTTCATTCACGGTAGCACCTAGCAACAAAGTAATTTTTTGAGGTGGAACTAAAATTAAGGTGGCACTGCAATTAACACAGCACTAAATTTAAGGTGGCACAGAATTTAAGGTGGAACTTCAAATAACATAGCACTAAATTTAACGTGGCACAGACTTTAAGGTTGAACTTCATTCATGGTAGCACCTAGCAATGAATTACCATACACGACGGATACTGCAGCTTCTCCTTAACAAAATTTTTGGCAATATTTTAACAACTATCAGCAGACTTCAACCATTTTAACGTTTTAACGTAATTAACTGGCTTTTTCAAGCCAACTTAAAGTTCGTTCACAAACTTTCCCTTTCTAGTTTGAGATTGTGATGCGTTCGATTACGGCGGAAAGAAGTTCGAACTGAAATAAAACCAAATTAAAGACGTTACCACGACATAGATGAATAATAATGAGATGAAAGCCCACCTGCCGCTATCCGCCGCATGTAAGCGCCTAATTTGTGACTGTGACGCGTTCGATTGTGCTGGAAAGAAGTTCGAACTGAAATATAACCAATTTAAAGACGTTACCACGAAATACTTGAATAATAATAAGATGAAAATTTGTCATTGTGACGTGATCGATTGTGCTGGAAAAAAGTTCGAACTAAAATAAAGCCAAATTAAAGACGTTACCACGACATAGATGAATAATAATGAGATGAAAGCCCACCTGCCGCTATCCGCCGCATGTAAGCGCCTAATTTGTCATCGTGATGCGTTCGATTGTGCTGGAATGAAGATCGAACTGAAATAAAGCCAAATTAAAGACGTTACCACGACATAGATGAATAATAATGAGATGAAAGCCCACCTGCCGCTATCCGCCGCATGTAAGCGCCTAATTTGTGATTGTCGATTGTGCTGGAAATGAAGTTCGAAGTGAAATAAAGCCAAATTAAAGACGTTACCACGACATAGATGAATAATAATGAGATGAAAGCCCACTTGCCGCTATCCGCCGCATGTAAGCGCCTAATTTGTGATTGTTATGCGTTCGATTGTGCTGGAATGAAGTTCGACCTGAAATAAAGCCAAATTGAAGACGTTACCACGACATAGGTGAATAATAATGAGATCAAAACCCACCTGCCGCTATCCGCCGCATGTAAGCGCATAATTTGTGATTGTGATGCGTTCGATTGTGCTGGAATGAAGATCGAACTGAAATAAAGCCAAATTAAAGACGTTACCACGACATAGATGAATAATAATGAGATCAAAGCGCCTAATTTGTCATTGTGATGCGTTCGATTGTGCTGGAATGAAGTTCGAACTGAAAGAAAGCCAAATTAAAGACGTTACCACGAAATACATGAATAATAATGAGATGAAAGTCCACCCACCGCTACCCGCCGCATGTAAGCGCCTAATTTGTGATTGCGACGCGTTCGATTGTGCTGGAAAGAAGTTCGAATTGAAATGAGGCCAAATTAAAGACGTTACCACGACATAGATGAATAATAATGAGATGAAAGCCCACCCGCCGCTATCCGCCGCATGTAAGCGCCTAATTTGTGGTTCGATTGTGCTGGAATGAGTTCGAACTGAAATGAAGCCAAATTAAAGACGTTACCACGACATAGATGAATAATAATGAGATAAAGCCCACCCTGCCGCTATCCGCCGCATGTAAGCGCCTAATTTGTCATTGTGATGCGTTCGATTGTGCTGGAATGAAGTTCGAACTGAAATAAAGCCAAATTAAAGACGTTACCACGACATAGATGAATAATAATGAGATGAAAGTCCACCTGCCGCTATCCGCCGCATGTAAGCGCCTAATTTGTGATTGTGATGCTTTCGATTGTGCTGGAATGAAGTTCGAACTGAAATAAAGCCAAATTAAAGACGTTACCACGACATAGATGAATAATAATGAGATGAAAGTCCCACCTGTCGCTATCCGCCGCATGTACGCGCCTAATTTGTGATTGTGACGCGTTCGATTGTGCTGGAATGAAGTTCGAACTGAAATAAAGCCAAATTAAAGACGTTACCACGACATAGATGAATAATAATGAGATGAAAGTCCCCCCTGCCGCTATCCGCCGCATGTAAGCGCCTAATTTGTGATTGTGATGCGTTCGATTGTGCTGGAATGAAGTTCGAACTGAAATAAAGCCAAATTAAAGACGTTACCACGACATAGATGAATAATAATGAGATCAAAGCCCACCCTGCCGCTATCCGCCGCATGTTCGCGCCTAATTTGTGATTGTTATGCGTTCGATTGTGCTGGAATGAAGTTCGAACTGAAATGAAGCCAAATTAAAGACGTTACCACGACATAGATGAATAATAATGAGATGAAAGTCCACCTGCCGCTATCCGCCGCATCTGCGCGCCTAATTTGTGATTGTTATGCGTTCGATTGTGCTGGAAAGAACTTCGAACTGAAAGAAAGCCAAATTAAAGACGTTACCACGAAATAGATGAATAATAATGAGATCAAAGCCCACCTGCCGCTATCCGCCGCATGTAAGCGCCTAATTTGTGATTGTATGCGTCGATTGTGCTGGAATGAAGTTCGAACTGAAAGAAAGCCAAATTAAAGACGTTACCACGACATAGATGAATAATAATGAAATCAAAGCACCTAATTTGTGATTGTGACGCGTTCGATTGTGCTGGAAAGAAGTTCGAACTGAAATAAAGCCAAATTAAAGACGTTACCACGACATAGATGAATAATAATGAAATGAAAGTCCACCGCCGCTATCCGCCGCATGTAAGCGCCTAATGTTTGTTTCGATTGTGCTGGAAAGAAGTTCGAACTGAAATAAAGCCAAATTAAAGACGTTACCACGACATAGATGAATAATAATGAAATCAAAGCCATCTGCCGCTATCCGCCGCATGTAAGCGCCTAATTTGTGATTGTGCTGGAAAGAAGTTCGAACTGAAATAAAGCCAAATTAAAGACGTTACCACGACATAGATGAATAATAATGAGATGAAAGTCCACCCACCGCTATCCGCCGCATGTAAGCGCCTAATTTGTGATTGTGATGCGTTCGATTGTGCTGGAATGAAGTTCGAACTGAAATAAAGCCAAATTAAAGACGTTACCACGACATAGATGAATAATAATGAGATGAAAGTCCACCCACCGTATCCGCCGCATGTAAGCGCCTAATTTGTGATTGCGATGCGTTCGATTGTGCTGGAATGAAGTTCGAACTGAAATGAAGCCAAATTAAAGACGTTACCCCGACATAGATGAATAATAATGAGATCAAAGCGCCTAATTTGTGATTGCGATGCGTTCGATTGTGCTGGAATGAAGTTCGAACTGAAATAAAGCCAAATTAAAGACGTTACCACGACATAGATGAATAATAATGAGATGAAAGCGCCTAATTTGTGCATTGCGATGCGTTCGATTGTGCTGGAATGAAGTTCGAACTGAAATAAAGCCAAATTAAAGACGTTACCACGACATAGATGAATAATAATGAGATGAAAGCCCTCCTGCCGCTATCCGCCGCATGTAAGCGCCTAATTTGTGATTGTGCTGGAAAGAAGTTCGAACTGAAAGAAAGCCAAATTAAAGACGTTACCACGACATAGATGAATAATAATGAGATCAAAGCGCCTAATTTGTGATTGTGATGCGTTCGATTGTGCTGGATTGAAGTTCGAACTGAAATAAAGCCAAATTAAAGACGTTACCACGACATAGATGAATAATAATGAGATGAATGCCCTCCTGCCGCTATCCGCCGCATGTAAGCGCCTAATTTATGATTGTGATGCGTTCGATTGTGCTGGAATGACGTTCGAACTGAAAGAAAGCCAAATTAAAGACGTTACCACGACATAAATGAATAATAATGAGATGAAAGCCCACCTGCCGCTATCCGCCGCATGTAAGCGCCCAATTTGTGATTGTGATGCGTTCGATTGTGCTGGAATGAAGATCGAACTGAAAGGAAGCCAAATTAAAGACGTTACCACGACATAGATGAATAATAATGAGATGAAAGCCCACCCACCGCTATCCGCCGCATGTAAGCGCCTAATTTATGATTGTGCTGGAATGAAGATCGAACTGAAATAAAGCCAAATTAAAGACGTTACCACGACATAGATGAATAATAATGAGATCAAACCGCCTAATTTGTGATTGTGACGTGTTCGATTGCGGTGGAAAGAAGTTCGAACTGAAATAAAGCCAAATTAAAGACGTTACCACGAAATACATGAATAATAATGAGATGAAAGTCCACCCACCGCTATCCGCCGCATGTAAGCGCCTAATTTGTGATTGTGCTGGAAAGAAGTTCGAACTGAAATAAAGCCAAATGAAAGACGTTACCACGACATAGATGAATAATAATGAGATCAAACCGCCTAATTTGTGATTGTGACGTGTTCGATTGCGGTGGAAAGAAGTTCGAACTGAAATAAAGCCAAATTAAAGACGTTACCACGAAATACATGAATAATAATGAGATGAAAGTCCACCCACCGCTATCCGCCGCATGTAAGCGCCTAATTTGTGATTGTGCTGGAAAGAAGTTCGAACTGAAATAGAGCCAAATTAAAGACGTTACCACGAAATACATGAATAATAATGAGATGAAAGCCCCCCTGCCGCTATCCGCCGCATGCAAGCGCCTAATTTGTGATTGTGATGCGTTCGATTGTGCTGGAATGAAGTTCGAACTGAAATAAAGCCAAATTAAAGACGTTACCACGACATAGATGAATAATAATGAGATCAAAGCGCCTAATTTGTGATTGTGATGCGTTCGATTGTGCTGGAATGACGTGAGAACTGAAAGAAAGCCAAATTAAAGACGTTACCACGACATAGATGAATAATAATGAGATGAACGCCCTCCTGCCGCTATCCGCCGCATGTAAGCGCCGAATTTGTGATTGCGACGCGTTCGATTGTGCTGGAATGAAGTTCGAACTGAAATAAAGCCAAATTAAAGACGTTACCACGACATAGATGAATAATAATGAGATCAAAGCGCCTAATTTGTGATTGTGATGCGTTCGATTGTGCTGGAATGACGTGCGAACTGAAAGAAAGCCAAATTAAAGACGTTACCACGACATAGATGAATAATAATGAGATGAACGCCCTCCTGCCGCTATCCGCCGTATGTAAGCGCATAATTTGTGATTGTGCTGGAATGAAGTTCGAACTGAAATAAAGCCAAATTAAAGACGTTACCACGACATAGATGAATAATAATGAGATGAAAGCCCTCCTGCCGCTATCCGCCGCATGTAAGCGCCTAATTTATGATTGTGATGCGATCGATTGTGCTGGAATGAAGTTCGAACTGAAAGAAAGCCAAATTAAAGACGTTACCACGACATAGATGAATAATAATGAGATGAAAGCCCACCTGCCGCTATCCGCCGCATGTAAGCGCCGAATTTGTGATTGCGACGCGTTCGATTGTGCTGGAATGAAGTTCGAACTGAAATAAAGCCAAATTAAAGACGTTACCACGACATAGGTGAATAATAATGAGATGAAAGTCCACCCACCGCTATCCGCCGCATGTAAGCGCCTAATTTGTGATTGCGATGCGTTCGATTGTGCTGGAATGAAGTTCGAACTGAAATGAAGCCAAATTAAAGACGTTACCACGACATAGATGAATAATAATGAGATCAAAGCGCCTAATTTGTGATTGTGATGCGTTCGATTGTGCTGGATTGAAGTTCGAACTGAAATAAAGCCAAATTAAAGACGTTACCACGACATAGATGAATAATAATGAGATGAATGCCCTCCTGCCGCTATCCGCCGCATGTAAGCGCCTAATTTATGATTGTGATGCGTTCGATTGTGCTGGAATGACGTTCGAACTGAAAGAAAGCCAAATTAAAGACGTTACCACGACATAAATGAATAATAATGAGATGAAAGCCCACCTGCCGCTATCCGCCGCATGTAAGCGCCCAATTTGTGATTGTGATGCGTTCGATTGTGCTGGAATGAAGATCGAACTGAAATAAAGCCAAATTAAAGACGTTACCACGAAATACATGAATAATAATGAGATGAAAGTCCACCCACCGCTATCCGCCGCATGTAAGCGCCTAATTTGTGATTGTGCTGGAAAGAAGTTCGAACTGAAATAAAGCCAAATGAAAGACGTTACCACGACATAGATGAATAATAATGAGATCAAAGCCCCCCTGCCGCTATCCGCCGCATGTAAGCGCCTAATTTGTGATTGTGCTGGAAAGAAGTTCGAACTGAAATAGAGCCAAATTAATGACGTTACCACGAAATACATGAATAATAATGAGATGAAAGCCCCCCTGCCGCTATCCGCCGCATGCAAGCGCCTAATTTGTGATTGTGATGCGTTCGATTGTGCTGGAATGACGTTCGAACTGAAAGAAAGCCAAATTAAAGACGTTACCACGACATAGATGAATAATAATGAGATGAAAGCCCTCCTGCCGTTATCCGCCGCATGTAAGCGCCTAATTTATGATTGTGATGCGTTCGATTGTGCTGGAATGACGTTCGAACTGAAAGAAAGCCAAATTAAAGACGTTACCACGACATAGATGAATAATAATGAGATGAAAGCCCACCTGCCGCTATCCGCCGCATGTAAGCGCCGAATTTGTGATTGCGACGCGTTCGATTGTGCTGGAATGAAGTTCGAACTGAAAGAAAGCCAAATTAAAGACGTTACCACCACATAGATGAATAATAATGAGATCAAAGCCCCCCTGCCGCTATCCGCCGCATGTAAGCGCCTAATTTGTGATTGTTATGCGTTCGATTGCGGTGGAAAGAAGTTCGAACTGAAATAAAGCCAAATTAAAGACGTTACCACGAAATACATGAATAATAATGAGATGAAGCCCACCTGCCGCTATCCGCCGCATGTAAGCGCCTAATTTGTGATTGTGATGCGTTCGATTGTGCTGGAATGAAGTTCGAACTGAAATGAAGCCAAATTAAAGACGTTACCACGACATAGATGAATAATAATGAGATGAAAGTCCACCCGCCGCTATCCGCCATATGTAAGCGCATAATTTGTGATTGTGCTGGAATGAAGTTCGAACTGAAATGAAGCCAAATTAAAGACGTTACCACGACATAGATGAATAATAATGAAATGAAAGTCCACCTGCCGCAATCCGCCGCATGTAAGCGCCCAATTTGTGATTGTGATGCGTTCGATTGTGCTGGAATGAAGATCGAACTGAAATAAAGCCAAATTAAAGACGTTACCACGACATAGATGAATAATAATGACATGAAAGCGCCTAATTTGTGATTGTGATGCGTTCGATTGTGCTGGATTGAAGTTCGAACTGAAATAAAGCCAAATTAAAGACGTTACCACGACATAGATGAATAATAATGATATGAAAGCCCTCCTGCCGCTATCCGCCGCATGTAAGCGCCTAATTTATGATTGTGATGCGTTCGATTGTGCTGGAATGAAGTTCGAACTGAAATAAAGCCAAATTCAAGACGTTACCACGACATAGATGAATAATAATGAGATGAAAGCCCACCTGCCGCTATCCGCCACATGTAAGCGCCTAATTTATGATTGTGATGCGTTCGATTGTGCTGGAATGAAGTTCGAACTGAAAGAAAGCCAAATTAAAGACGTTACCACGACATAAATGAATAATAATGAGAGGAAAGCCCACCTGCCGCTATCCGCCGCATGTAAGCGCCCAATTTGTGATTGTGATGCGTTCGATTGTGCTGGAATGAAGTTCGAACTGAAAGAAAGCCAAATTAAAGACGTTACCACGACATAAATGAATAATAATGAGATGAAAGTCCACCCACCGCTATCCGCCGCATGTAAGCGCCCAATTTGTGATTGTGATGCGTTCGATTGTGCTGGAAAGAAGTTCGAACTGAAATAAAGCCAAATTAAAGACGTTACCATGAAATACATGAATATTAATGAGATGAAAGTCCACCCGCCGCTATCCGCCGCATGTAAGCGCCTAATTTATGATTGTGCTGGAATGAAGATCGAACTGAAATAAAGCCAAATTAAAGACGTTACCACGACATAGATGAATAATAATGAGATGAAAGCCCACCTGCCGCTATCCGCCGCATGTAAGCGCCTAATTTGTGATTGTGATGCGTTCGATTGTGCTGGAATGAAGTTCGAATGGAAATAAAGCCAAATTAAAGACGTTACCACGACATAGATGAATAATAATGAGATCAAACCGCGTAATTTGTGATTGTGATGTGTTCAAATCAAATCAAATCAAATCAAATCAGATTTATTGTCACATCACAAGAGTACAGGGACACAGGTGAGTGAAAAACTTGAGTGCGAGTTCCACGAATTATGCAGAGAACAGTATTTACACATAGATAAACAAAACTATAGATAGGATAGAAGAATAGATAAAACCAATTTAACTAAAATATATACATATAATCTTACACAATAACTTAAAAATAATAATATTGCACCGAGACATATAATATTGCACTGGGAATGTAGAGTGAGTGTAATCAACTATATACTATATGTAGTAATGGATATTACAATGCTATGTAGATGTGCAAGTAGTCACACTAGGTGTGGAGGTAGAAGATGGTACAGTAGGTGGCAGAGTATTTAGTAAAGTGCAAGGTACAGGAAGTTAAGTGGAAGCGCAGGGGGAGAGTATTGTCTTTGGATAGGTATTCAAAGTCCAGCTATGCAAGTAAAGTGCGGGAGTACAGTGGGTGCACGTACGTGTAATGGGAAGGGTTGGGCTGGGCAGAGCAGTGATTACTGGCTGTTCAATAGCCTGGTTGCATGGGGGAAGAAGCTGTCTTTGAGCCGACTGGTTCTGGCTTTTAAGCTTCTGAGCCTCCTACCACTCGGCAGCTGAGAGAACAGACAGTGACTAGGATGGGAGGGGTCCTTCATAATCCTTCTGGATTTCCTCAGGCAGTGACTGGTGTATAAATCCAATAGGTTAGGGAGCTGAACCCCGGTGATGGACTGTGCTGTCCGCACCACCCTCTGCAGAGATTTCCTCTCACGAACAGTACAGTTCCCGTACCAGGTGGTGATGCTGCCCGTCAGGATGCTTTCCACAGTGCAGGTGTAGAAGGTCTTAAGGATGCTGGGGTTCAGGCCAAACCTCCTCAGCCTTCTGAGGAAGTAGAGGCGCTGGTGGGCCTTCTTCACCACCTGTGAGGTGTGCACTGCCCATGTCAGGTCCTCGCTGATGTGAACACCGAGAAACTTAAAGCTGCTGACCCTCTCTACCGCAGTCCCATTGATGGAAATCGATGGGTGTACTGTCTCCTGCTTCCTGAAGTCCACGATCAGCTCCTTGGTCTTACTGACGTTTAGAGAGAGGTTATTCTCCTGGCACCAGTTTTCCAGGATTTTAACCTCCTCTCTGTAGGCCGATTCATCGTTGTTGGAGATCAGGCCCACAACTGTTGTGTCGTCAGCAAACTTTATGATGACGTTGGAGCTGTGTCTAGCAGTGCAGTCATGGGTGTACAGGGAGTACAGGAGCGGGCTGAGCACACAACCCTGGGGGGCTCCGATGTTGAGGGTCAAAGAGGAGGATGTGATACTTCCCATCCTTACCACCTGCCGTCGGTCCGTCAGGAAGTTCAGGATCCAGCTGCACAGTGTGCTGTTCAGACCCAGATCCCGGAGCTTGCAGTCGAGCCTCGAAGGAACGATTGTGTTGAATGCTGAACTGTAGTCTACAAACAGCATTCTCACATACGTGTCCTTCTTTTCCAGGTGGGAGAGGGCAGTGTGCAGGGTCAGGGCGATTGCATCGTCGGTGGATCTATTCCGCCTATATGCAAATTGCAGTGGGTCCAGGGTGGCAGGCAGTGAGGAACAGATGATATCTCTGACCAGCCTCTCAAAGCATTTGCTTACGATGGAGGTCAGGGCAACAGGTCGTCAGTCGTTCAGACAGGTAATACTAGCTGTCTTTGGAACTGGCACAATGGTGGCTAGTTTGAAACTAGCTGGCACGACCGAGAGAGACAGTGAGGTGTTATAGATGTCTGCAAAAACTCCTGCTAGTTCCCTGTAGCAGGCTTTAAGCACTCTCCCGGGAATGCCATCTGGTCCTGCTGACTTGCGTGGGTTCACCCTCTTGAAGGCTTTGCACACATCAGCTATGGAGACGGAGGGGGGGTTGGGATCAGCGGTGGGCGGGGCGCTCTCCAGTGGTGCTGCGGGAATTCCGTCGAAGCGAGCGTAGAAGTTATTAAGCTCGTCCGGCAGATCAGCGCTGGTACTGGGCAGAGTGCGAGAGGCAGTTTTATAGTCAGAGATTGTATTTAACCCCTGCCATAAGCTTCGTGTGTTGGCTGTGTTGAACTGTGCTTCCACTTTCATTCTGTACGCACGTTTAGCTGCTCTGATGGATCTACGGAGAGCGTAGTTGGATTGCTTGTACTCCTCCGTATTTCCCGCTCTGAATGCAGCGCTGCGTGCGCTGAGGGCGGAGCGAACCTCACAGTTCAGCCAGGGCTTCTGATTGGGGTAAACGCGGACTTGTCTGCAGGGCACTACGTCATCAACACACTTGCGTATGAAGGCGGTGACTGTGTCTGCGTACTCGTCCACGCTGCCCGACGAATCACAGAACATTTCCCAGTCCACATGATCAAAACAATCCTGCAGCATAGCGTCTGATTGGTCAGACCAGCGGCGCACCTCCCTGGTAGTGACCGGCCCCCGTTTCAGCTTCTGCCTATAGGTGGGCAGGAGCAGGATGGAAGAGTGATCTGATTTGCCGAACGGGGGTCGGGGGAGGGATTTGTAACAGTTCCGGATGCTGGAGTAAACATGGTCTAAAATCCTGTCTTTCCGAGTGAAACATGTTACGTGCTGGAATAATGTCGGACAGTAGGTTCGCAGGTTATTCCGATTAAAGTCCCCCGCAACAATAAGTGCAGCCTCCGGGCGCGCGGTCATCTGCTTGCTGATAGCCTCGTGTAGCTTTCCGAGCGCGAGGTCCGAGTCCGCCTGCGGGGGGATGTACACCGCGGCCAGACAGAGTCCCATTATCTCACGGGGCAGCCACGCCGGCCGGCAAAACACGATGAGATATTCCAAATCCGGCGAGCAGAAAGACTCGATGAAATGTACATTCCTCCGATCACACCAAGCGTTATTGACCAGAAAACATACACCTCCTCCTTTGCTTTTCCCGGAGAGCTGCTTGGTTCTATCGGCGCGGTGCAGAGAGAACCCGGCGGGTTCGATGGCATTATCAGGGACCTCATCGGATAACCACGTTTCTGTGAGGCAGAGAACGCTGCAGTCCCGGATCTCTCGCTGGAAGGCGACCCGTGCATGAAGCTCACACAACTTGTTTTCCAAGGACTGCACGTTAGCCAGTAATATGGTGGGAAGAGGCGGCCGATGGGCATGGCGTCTGAGTCTGACGAGCACGCCGGCTCTCTTGCCTCTTTTCCGGCGTCTTCGACGGGTGCGTGGCCGGGCGGCCCAGATGAGTGGCGCCTCTCCAGTGTTAGTAAACAAAGGATCGGCGTTATGGAACTCAAAGTCCGGTTTCCGGTGAGTGATCGACGATCTGATTTCCAGAAGTGTTTGTCGGTCGTAGGTGATAAAACCAGTAACATTTAGTGCAAAAAGACTTAAAAACAAACACAAAAACAACAAAAAACTGCAAAAGTAAGCGGGAGCTCGCAACACGGCAGCCATACTCGGCGCCATCTTGAATGTCCTGTGTTCGATTGCGGTGGAAAGAAGTTCGAACGGAAATAAAGCCAAATTAAAGACGTTTCCACGACATAGATGAATAATAATGAGATGAAAGCCCACCTGCCGCTATCCGCCGCATGTAAGCGCCTAATTTGTGATTGTGCTGGAATGAAGTTCGAACTGAAATGAAGCCAAATTAAAGACGTTACCACGACATAGATGAATAATAATGAGATCAAAGCGCCTAATTTGTGATTGTGATGCGTTCGATTGTGCTGGAAAGAAGTTCGAACTGAAATAAAGCCAAATTAAAAACGTTACCACGAAATACATGAATAATAATGAGATGAAAGTCCACCTGCCGCTATCCGCCGCATGCAAGCGCCTAATTTGTGATTGTGATGCGTTCGATTGTGCTGGAATGAAGTTCGAACTGAAATAAAGCCAAATTAAAGACGTTACCACGACATAGATGAATAATAATGAGATGAAAGTCCACCCGCCGCTATCCGCCGTATGTAAGCGCCTAATTTGTGATTGCGATGCGTTCGATTGTGCTGGAATGAAGTTCGAACTGAAATGAAGCCAAATTAAAGACGTTACCACGACATAGATGAATAATAATGAGATGAAAGTCCACCCGCCGCTATCCGCCGTATGTAAGCGCCTAATTTGTGATTGTGCTGGAATGAAGTTCGAACTGAAATGAAGCCAAATTAAAGACGTTACCACGACATAGATGAATAATAATGAGATGAAAGACCACCTGCCGCTATCCGCCGCATGTAAGCGCCTAATTTATGATTGTGATGCGTTCGATTGTGCTGGAATGAAGTTCGAACTGAAAGAAAGCCAAATTAAAGACGTTACCACGACATAGATGAATAATAATGAGATGAAAGCCCACCTGCCGCTATCCGCCGCATGTAAGCGCCCAATTTGTGATTGTGATGCGTTCGATTGTGCTGGAATGAAGTTCGAACTGAAAGAAAGCCAAATTAAAGACGTTACCACGACATAGATGAATAATAATGAGATGAAAGCCCACCTGCCGCTATCCGCCGCATGTAAGCGCCTAATTTGTGATTGCGACCCGTTCGATTGTGCTGGAATGAAGTTCGAACTGAAATAAAGCCAAATTAAAGACGTTACCACCACATAGATGAATAATAATGAGATCAAAGCCCCCCTGCCGCTATCCGCCGCATGTTCGCGCCTAATTTGTGATTGTTATGCGTTCGATTGCGGTGGAAAGAAGTTCGAACTGACATAAAGCCAAATTAAAGACGTTACCACGACATAGATGAATAATAATGAGATGAAAGCCCACCTGCCGCTATCCGCCGCATGTAAGCGCCTAATTTGTGATTGTGATGCGTTCGATTGTGCTGGAATGAAGTTCGAAGTGAAATAAAGCCAAATTAAAGACGTTACCACGAAATAGATGAATAATAATGAGATGAAAGTCCACCTGTCGCTATCCGCCGCACGTAAGCGCCTAATTTGTGATTGCGACGCGTTCGATTATGCTGGAATGAAGTTCGAAGTGAAATAAAGCCAAATTAAAGACGTTACCACGAAATAGATGAATAATAATGAGATGAAAGCCCACCTGCTACTATCCGCCGCATGTAAGCGCCTAATTTGTGATTGTGCTGGAAAGAAGTTCGAACTGAAATAAAGCCAAATTAAAGACGTTACCACGACATAGATGAATAATAATGAGATCAAAGCGCCTAATTTGTGATTGTGATGCGTTCGATTGTGCTGGATTGAAGTTCGAACTGAAATGAAGCCAAATTAAAGACGTTACCACGACATAGATGAATAATAATGAGATCAAAGCGCCTAATTTGTGATTGTGATGCGTGCGATTGTGGAACTCAAAGTCCGGTTTCCGGTGAGTGATCGACGATCTGATTTCCAGAAGTGTTTGTCGGTCGTAGGTGATAAAACCAGTAACATTTAGTGCAAAAAGACTTAAAAACAAACACAAAAACAACAAAAAACTGCAAAAGTAAGCGGGAGCTCGCAACACGGCAGCCATACTCGGCGCCATCTTGAATGTCCTGTGTTCGATTGCGGTGGAAAGAAGTTCGAACGGAAATAAAGCCAAATTAAAGACGTTTCCACGACATAGATGAATAATAATGAGATGAAAGCCCACCTGCCGCTATCCGCCGCATGTAAGCGCCTAATTTGTGATTGTTATGCGTTCGATTGTGCTGGAAAGAACTTCGAACTGAAAGAAAGCCAAATTAAAGACGTTACCACGACATAGATGAATAATAATGAGATGAAAGTCCACCCACCGCTATCCGCCGCATGTAAGCGCATAATTTGTGATTGTGATGCGTTCGATTGTGCTGGAAAGAAGTTCGAACTGAAATAAAGCCAAATTAAAGACGTTACCACGACATAGATGAATAATAATGAGATGAAAGACCACCTGCTACTATCCGCCGCATGTAAGTGCCTAATTTGTGATTGTGATGCGTTCGATTGTGCTGGAATGAAGTTCGAACTGAAATAAAGCCAAATTAAAGACGTTACCACGAAATACATGAATAATAATGAGATGAAAGCCCACCTGCTACTATCCGCCGCATGTAAGCGCCTAATTTGTGATTGTGCTGGAAAGAAGTTCGAACTGAAATAAAGCCAAATTAAAGACGTTACCACGACATAGATGAATAATAATGAGATCAAAGCGCCTAATTTGTGATTGTGATGCGTTCGATTGTGCTGGATTGAAGTTCGAACTGAAATGAAGCCAAATTAAAGACGTTACCACGACATAGATGAATAATAATGAGATCAAAGTGCCTAATTTGTGATTGTGATGCGTGCGATTGTGCTGGCATGAAGATCGAACTGAAAGAAAGCCAAATTAAAGACGTTACCACGACATAGATGAATAATAATGAGATCAAAGCGCCTAATTTGTGATTCTGATGCGTTCGATTGTGCTGGAATGACGTTCGAACTGAAATAAAGCCAAATTAAAGACGTTACCACGACATACATGAATAATAATGAGATGAACGCCCACCCACCGCTATCCGCCGCATGTAAGCGCCTAATTTGTGATTGCGATGCGTTCGATTGTGCTGGAATGAAGTTCGAACTGAAAGAAAGCCAAATTAAAGACGTTACCACGACATAGATGAATAATAATGAGATGAAAGTCCACCCACCGCTATCCGCCGCATGTAAGCGCCTAATTTGTGATTGCGATGCGTTCGATTGTGCTGGAATGAAGTTCGAACTGAAATGAAGCCAAATTAAAGACGTTACCACGACATAGATGAATAATAATGAGATCAAAGTCCACCCACCGCTATCCGCCGCATGTAAGCGCCTAATTTGTGATTGCGATGCGTTCGATTGTGCTGGAATGAAGTTCGAACTGAAAGAAAGCCAAATTAAAGACGTTACCACGACATAGATGAATAATAATGAGATGAAAGTCCACCCGCCGCTATCCGCCATATGTAAGCGCATAATTTGTGATTGTGTTGGAATGAAGATCGAACTGAAAGAAAGCCAAATTAAAGACGTTACCACGACATAGATGAATAATAATGAAATCAAAGCACCTAATTTGTGATTGTGATGCGTTCGATTGTGCTGGAATGAAGATCGAACTGAAATAAAGCCAAATTAAAGACGTTACCACGAAATAGATGAATAATAATGAAATGAAAATCCACCTGCCGCTATCCGCCGCATGTAAGCGCCTAATTTGTGATTGTGCTGGAAAGAAGTTCGAATTGAAAGAAAGCCAAATTAAAGACGTTACCACGAAATAGATGAATAATAATAAGATGAAAGCCCATCTGCCGCTATCCGCCGCATGTAAGCGCCTAATTTGTGATTGTGATGCGTTCGATTGTGCTGGAAAGAAGTTCGAACTGAAATAAAGCCAAATTAAAGACGTTACCACGACATAGGTGAATAATAATGAGATGAAAGTCCACCCACCGCTATCCGCCGCATGTAAGCGCCTAATTTGTGATTGCGATGCGTTCGATTGTGCTGGAATGAAGTTCGAACTGAAATGAAGCCAAATTAAAGACGTTACCACGACATAGATGAATAATAATGAGATGAAAGTCCACCCACCGCTATCCGCCGCATGTAAGCGCCTAATTTGTGATTGCGATGCGTTCGATTGTGCTGGATTGAAGTTCGAACTGAAATAAAGCCAAATTAAAGACGTTACCACGACATAGATGAATAATAATGAGATCAAAGCGCCTAATTTGTGATTGTGATGCGTTCGATTGTGCTGGATTGAAGTTCGAACTGAAATAAAGCCAAATTAAAGACGTTACCACGACATAGATGAATAATAATGAGATCAAAGCGCCTAATTTGTCATTGTGATGCGTTCGATTGTGCTGGATTGAAGTTCGAACTGAAATAAAGCCAAATTAAAGACGTTACCACGACATAGATGAATAATAATGAGATGAAAGCCCACCTGCCGCTATCCGCCGCATGTAAGCGCCTAATTTGTGATTGTGATGCGTTCGATTGTGCTGGAAAGAAGTTCGAACTGAAATAAAGCCAAATTAAAGACGTTACCACGACATAGATGAATAATAATGAGATCAAAGCGCCTAATTTGTGATTGTGACGTGTTCGATTGCGGTGGAAAGAAGTTCGAACTGAAATAAAGCCAAATTAAAGACGTTACCACGAAATACATGAATACTAATGAGATGAAAGTCCACCCACCGCTATCCGCCGCATGTAAGCGCATAATTTGTGATTGTGCTGGAAAGAAGTTCGAACTGAAAGAAAGCCAAATTAAAGACGTTACCACGACAT
This sequence comes from Colossoma macropomum, assembly GCF_904425465.1. Classification (NCBI taxonomy): domain Eukaryota; kingdom Metazoa; phylum Chordata; class Actinopteri; order Characiformes; family Serrasalmidae; genus Colossoma; species Colossoma macropomum. Next base: position 81,336 of record NW_023495183.1, on the reverse strand, counting down.
AGATGAATAATAATGAGATGAAAGCGCCTAATTTGTGATTGTGATGCGTTCGATTGTGCTGGAATGAAGTTCGAACTGAAATAAAGCCAAATTAAAGACGTTACCACGAAATACATGAATAATAATGAGATGAAAGTCCACCTGCCGCTATCCGCCGCATGTAAGCGCCTAATTTATGATTGTGCTGGTAAGAAGTTCGAACTGAAATAGAGCCAAATTAAAGACGTTACCACGAAATACATGAATAATAATTAGATGAAAGCCCCCCTGCCGCTATCCGCCGCATGCAAGCGCCTAATTTGTGATTGTGATGCGTTCGATTGTGTTGGAATAACGTTCGAACTGAAATAAAGCCAAATTAAAGACGTTACCACAACATAGATGAATAATAATGAGATCAAAGCGCCTAATTTATGATTGTGATGCGTTCGATTGTGCTGGAATGACGTTCGAACTGAAAGAACGCCAAATTAAAGACGTTACCACGACATAGATGAATAATAATGAGATGAACGCCCACCCGCCGCTATCCGCCGTATGTAAGCGCATAATTTGTGATTGTGCTGGAATGAAGTTCGAACTGAAATAAAGCCAAATTAAAGACGTTACCACGACATAGATGAATAATAATGAGATCAAAGCGCCTAATTTGTGATTGTGATGCGTTCGATTGTGCTGGAATGACGTTCGAACTGAAAGAACGCCAAATTAAAGACGTTACCACGACATAGATGAATAATAATGAGATGAAAGTCCACCCACCGCTATCCGCCGTATGTAAGCGCATAATTTGTGACTGTGCTGGAATGAAGTTCGAACTGAAATAAAGCCAAATTAAAGACGTTACCACGACATAGGTGAATAATAATGAGATGAAAGTCCACCCACCGCTATCCGCCGCATGTAAGCGCCTAATTTGTGATTGCGATGCGTTCGATTGTGCTGGAATGAAGTTCGAACTGAAATGAAGCCAAATTAAAGACGTTACCACGACATAGATGAATAATAATGAGATGAAAGTCCACCCGCCGCTATCCGCCGTATGTAAGCGCCTAATTTGTGATTGTGCTGGAATGAAGTTCGAACTGAAATGAAGCCAAATTAAAGACGTTACCACGACATAGATGAATAATAATGAGATGAAAGCCCTCCTGCCGGTATCCGCCGCATGTAAGCGCCTAATTTATGATTGTGATGCGTTCGATTGTGCTGGAATGACGTTCGAACTGAAATGAAGCCAAATTAAAGACGTTACCACCACATAGATGAATAATAATGAGATCAAAGCCCACCTGCCACTATCCGCCGCATGTAAGCGCCTAATTTGTGATTGCGATGCGTTCGATTGTGCTGGAATGAAGTTCAAACTGAAAGAAAGCCAAATTAAAGACGTTACCACCACATAGATGAATAATAATGAGATCAAAGCCCACCTGCCGCTATCCGCCGCATGTTCGCGCCTAATTTGTGATTGTAATGCGTTCGATTGCGGTGGAAAGAAGTTCGAACTGACATAAAGCCAAATTAAAGACGTTACCACGACATAGATGAATAATAATGAGATCAAAGCCCACCTGCCGCTATCCGCCGCATATAAGCGCCTAATTTGTGATTGTGATGCTTTCGATTGTGCTGGAATGAAGTTCGAACTGACATAAAGCCAAATTAAAGACGTTACCACGACATAGATGAATAATAATGAGATCAAAGCCCACCTGCCGCTATCCGCCGCATGTTCGCGCCTAATTTGTGATTGCGATGCGTTCGATTGCGGTGGAAAGAAGTTCGAACTGAAATGAAGCCAAATTAAAGACGTTACCACGACATAGATGAATAATAATGAGATCAAAGCCCACCTGCCGCTATCCGCCGCATGTAAGCGCCTGATTTGTAATTGTGATGCGTTCGATTGCGGTGGAAAGAAGTTCGAAGTGAAAGGAAGCCAAATTGAAGACGTTACCACGAAATACATGAATAATAATGAGATGAAAGTCCACCTGCCGCTATCCGCCGCATGTAAGCGCCTGATTTGTAATTGTGATGCGTTCGATTGCGGTGGAAAGAAGTTTGAAGTGAAATAAAGCCAAATTAAAGACGTTACCACGACATAGATGAATAATAATGAGATCAAAGCGCGTAATTTGTCATTGTGATGCGTTCGATTGTGCTGGAATGAAGTTCGAACTGAAATAAAGCCAAATTAAAGACGTTACCACGACATAGATGAATAATAATGAGATGAAAGCCCACCTGCCGCTATCCGCCGCATGTAAGCGCCTAATTTTTCATCGTGATGGGGTCGATTGCGGTGGAAAGAAGTTCGAACTGAAATGAAGCCAAATTAAAGACGTTACCACGACATAGATGAATAATAATGAGATGAAAGCCCACCTGCCGCTATCCGCCGCATGTAAGCGCCTAATTTGTGATTGCGACGCGTTCGATTGTGCTGGAATGAAGTTCGAACGGAAATAAAGCCAAATTAAAGACGTTTCCACGAAATAGATGAATAATAATGAGATCAAAGCCCACCTGCCGCTATCCGCCGCATGTAAGCGCCTAATTTGTGATTGCGACGCATTCGATTGTGCTGGAAAGATGTTCGAACTGAAATAAAGCCAAATTAAAGACGTTTCCACGACATAAACGAATAATAATGAGATCAAAGCCCACCTGCCGCTATCCGCCGCATGTAAGCACCTAATTTGTGATTGTGATGCGTTCGATTGTGTTGGAATGAAGTTCAAAGTGAAATAAAAAGCCAAATTAAAGACGTTACCACGACATAGAGGAATAGTAATGAGATCAAAGCACACCTGCCGCTATCCGCCGCATGTAAGCGACTAAGTTGTGATTGTTATGCGTTCGATTGTGCTGGAATGAAGTTCGAACTGAAATAAAGCCAAATGAAAGACGTTACCACGACATAGATGAATAATAATGAGATGAAAGTCCACCTGCCGCTATCCGCCGCATCTGCGCGCCTAATTTGTGATTGTGACGCGTTCGATTGTGCTGGAATGAAGTTCGAACTGAAATAAAGCCAAATTAAAGACGTTACCACGAAATACATGAATAATAATGAGATGAAAGTCCACCTGTCGCTATCCGCCGCATGTAAGCGCCTAATTTGTGATTGTGACGCGTTCGATTGTGCTGGAATGAAGTTCGAAGTGAAATAAAGCCAAATTAAAGACGTTACCACGAAATAGATGAATAATAATGAGATGAAAGCCCACCTGCCGCTATCCGCCGCATCTGCGCGCCTCATTTGTGATTGCGACGCGTTCGATTGTGCTGGAATGAAGTTCGAACTGAAATAAAGCCAAATTAAAGACGTTACCACGACACAGATGAATAATAATGAGTTGAAAGACCACCTGCCGCTATCCGCCGCATGTAAGCGCCTAATTTGTGATTGTGCTGGAAAGAAGTTCGAACTGAAAAAAAGCCAAATTAAAGACGTTACCACGACATAGATGAATAATAATGAGATGAAAGCCCACCTGCCGCTATCCGCCGCATGTAAGCGCCTAATTTGTGATTGCGATGCGTTCGATTGTGCTGGAATGAAGTTCGAACTGAAATGAAGCCAAATTAAAGACGTTACCACGACATAGATGAATAATAATGAGATCAAAGTCCACCCACCGCTATCCGCCGCATGTAAGCGCCTAATTTGTGATTGCGATGCGTTCGATTGTGCTGGAATGAAGTTCGAACTGAAAGAAAGCCAAATTAAAGACGTTACCACGACATAGATGAATAATAATGAAATCAAAGCACCTAATTTGTGATTGTGATGCGTTCGATTGTGCTGGAATGAAGATCGAACTGAAAGAAAGCCAAATTAAAGACGTTACCACGACATAGATGAATAATAATGAAATCAAAGCACCTAATTTGTGATTGTGATGCGTTCGATTGTGCTGGAATGAAGATCGAACTGAAATAAAGCCAAATTAAAGACGTTACCACGAAATAGATGAATAATAATGAAATGAAAGTCCACCTGCCGCTATCCGCCGCATGTAAGCGCCTTATTTGTGATTGTGCTGGAAAGAAGTTCGAACTGAAAGAAAGCCAAATTAAAGACGTTACCACGAAATAGATGAATAATAATAAGATGAAAGTCCACCCACCGCTATCCGCCGCATGTAAGCGCCTAATTTGTGATTGTGATGCGTTCGATTGTGCTGGAAAGAAGTTCGAACTGAAATAAAGCCAAATTAAAGACGTTACCACGACATAGGTGAATAATAATGAGATGAAAGTCCACCCACCGCTATCCGCCGCATGTAAGCGCCTAATTTGTGATTGCGATGCGTTCGATTGTGCTGGAATGAAGTTCGAACTGAAATGAAGCCAAATTAAAGACGTTACCACGACATAGATGAATAATAATGAGATCAAAGCGCCTAATTTGTGATTGTGATGCGTTCGATTGTGCTGGATTGAAGTTCGAACTGAAATAAAGCCAAATTAAAGACGTTACCACGACATAGATGAATAATAATGAGATCAAAGCGCCTAATTTGTCATTGTGATGCGTTCGATTGTGCTGGATTGAAGTTCGAACTGAAATAAAGCCACATTAAAGACGTTACCACGACATAGATGAATAATAATGAGATGAAAGCCCACCTGCCGCTATCCGCCGCATGTAAGCGCCTAATTTGTGATTGTGATGCGTTCGATTGTGCTGGAAAGAAGTTCGAACTGAAATAAAGCCAAATTAAAGACGTTACCACGACATAGATGAATAATAATGAGATCAAAGCGCCTAATTTGTGATTGTGACGTGTTCGATTGCGGTGGAAAGAAGTTCGAACTGAAATAAAGCCAAATTAAAGACGTTACCACGAAATACATGAATACTAATGAGATGAAAGTCCACCCACCGCTATCCGCCGCATGTAAGCGCATAATTTGTGATTGTGCTGGAAAGAAGTTCGAACTGAAAGAAAGCCAAATTAAAGACGTTACCACGACATAGATGAATAATAATGAGATGAAAGCGCCTAATTTGTGATTGTGATGCGTTCGATTGTGCTGGAATGAAGTTCGAACTGAAATAAAGCCAAATTAAAGACGTTACCACGAAATACATGAATAATAATGAGATGAAAGTCCACCTGCCGCTATCCGCCGCATGTAAGCGCCTAATTTATGATTGTGCTGGTAAGAAGTTCGAACTGAAATAGAGCCAAATTAAAGACGTTACCACGAAATACATGAATAATAATTAGATGAAAGCCCATCTGCCGCTATCCGCCGCATGCAAGCGCCTAATTTGTGATTGTGATGCGTTCGATTGTGCTGGAATGACGTTCGAACTGAAAGAAAGCCAAATTAAAGACGTTACCACGACAAAGATGAATAATAATGAGATGAAAGCCCACCCACCGCTATCCGCCGCATGTAAGCGCCTAATTTGTGATTGTGATGCGTTCGATTGTGTTGGAATAACGTTCGAACTGAAATAAAGCCAAATTAAAGACGTTACCACAACATAGATGAATAATAATGAGATCAAAGCGCCTAATTTATGATTGTGATGCGTTCGATTGTGCTGGAATGACGTTCGAACTGAAAGAACGCCAAATTAAAGACGTTACCACGACATAGATGAATAATAATGAAATGAACGCCCACCCGCCGCTATCCGCCGTATGTAAGCGCATAATTTGTGATTGTGCTGGAATGAAGTTCGAACTGAAATAAAGCCAAATTAAAGACGTTACCACGACATAGATGAATAATAATGAGATCAAAGCCCCTAATTTGTGATTGTGATGCGTTCGATTGTGCTGGAATGACGTTCGAACTGAAAGAACGCCAAATTAAAGACGTTACCACGACATAGATGAATAATAATGAGATGAACGCCCACCCGCCGCTATCCGCCGTATGTAAGCGCATAATTTGTGATTGTGCTGGAATGAAGTTCGAACTGAAATAAAGCCAAATTAAAGACGTTACCACGACATAGGTGAATAATAATGAGATGAAAGTCCACCCACCGCTATCCGCCGCATGTAAGCGCCTAATTTGTGATTGCGATGCGTTCGATTGTGCTGGAATGAAGTTCGAACTGAAATGAAGCCAAATTAAAGACGTTACCACGACATAGATGAATAATAATGAGATGAAAGCCCTCCTGCCGCTATCCGCCGCATGTAAGCTCCTAATTTATGATTGTGATGCGTTCGATTGTGCTGGAATGACGTTCGAACTGAAATGAAGCCAAATTAAAGACGTTACCACCACATAGATGAATAATAATGAGATCAAAGCCCACCTGCCGCTATCCGCCGCATGTAAGCGCCTAATTTGTGATTGCGATGCGTTCGATTGTGCTGGAATGGAGTTCAAACTGAAAGAAAGCCAAATTAAAGACGTTACCACGACATAGATGAATAATAATGAGATCAAAGCCCACCTGCCGCTATCCGCCGCATATAAGCGCCTAATTTGTGATTGTGATGCTTTCGATTGTGCTGGAATGAAGTTCGAACTGACATAAAGCCAAATTAAAGACGTTACCACGACATAGATGAATAATAATGAGATCAAAGCCCACCTGCCGCTATCCGCCGCATGTTCGCGCCTAATATGTGATTGCGATGCGTTCGATTGCGGTGGAAAGAAGTTCGAACTGAAATGAAGCCAAATTAAAGACGTTACCACGACATAGATGAATAATAATGAGATCAAAGCCCACCTGCCGCTATCCGCCGCATGTAAGCGCCTGATTTGTAATTGTGATGCGTTCGATTGCGGTGGAAAGAAGTTCGAAGTGAAAGGAAGCCAAATTGAAGACGTTACCACGAAATACATGAATAATAATGAGATGAAAGTCCACCCACCGCTATCCGCCGCATGTAAGCGCCTGATTTGTAATTGTGATGCGTTCGATTGCGGTGGAAAGAAGTTTGAAGTGAAATAAAGCCAAATTAAAGACGTTACCACGACATAGATGAATAATAATGAGATCAAAGCGCCTAATTTGTCATTGTGATGCGTTCGATTGTGCTGGAATGAAGTTCGAACTGAAATAAAGCCAAATTAAAGACGTTACCACGACATAGATGAATAATAATGAGATGAAAGCCCACCTGCCGCTATCCGCCGCATGTAAGCGCCTAATTTTTCATCGTGATGGGGTCGATTGCGGTGGAAAGAAGTTCGAACTGAAATGAAGCCAAATTAAAGACGTTACCACGACATAGATGAATAATAATGAGATGAAAGCCCACCTGCCGCTATCCGCCGCATGTAAGCGCCTAATTTGTGATTGCGACGCGTTCGATTGTGCTGGAATGAAGTTCGAACGGAAATAAAGCCAAATTAAAGACGTTTCCACGAAATAGATGAATAATAATGAGATCAAAGCCCACCTGCCGCTATCCGCCGCATGTAAGCGCCTAATTTGTGATTGCGACGCATTCGATTGTGCTGGAAAGATGTTCGAACTGAAATAAAGCCAAATTAAAGACGTTTCCACGACATAAACGAATAATAATGAGATCAAAGCCCACCTGCCGCTATCCGCCGCATGTAAGCACCTAATTTGTGATTGTGATGCGTTCGATTGTGTTGGAATGAAGTTCAAAGTGAAATAAAAAGCCAAATTAAAGACGTTACCACGAAATACATGAATAATAATGAGATGAAAGCCCACCTGCCGCTATCCGCCGCATCTGCGCGCCTCATTTGTGATTGCGACGCGTTCGATTGTGCTGGAATGAAGTTCGAACTGAAATAAAGCCAAATTAAAGACGTTACCACGAAATACATGAATAATAATGAGATCAAAATCCGCCTGCCGCTATCCGCCGCATCTGCGCGCCTAATTTGTGATTGTGATGCGTTCGATTGTGCTGGAATGAAGTTCGAACTGAAATAAAGCCAAATTAAAGACGTTACCACGACATAGATGAATAATAATGAGTTGAAAGACCACCCGCCGCTATCCGCCGTATGTAAGCGCATAATTTGTGATTGTGCTGGAAAGAAGTTCGAACTGAAAAAAAGCCAAATTAAAGACGTTACCACGACATAGATGAATAATAATGAGATGAAAGCCCACCTGCCGCTATCCGCCGCATGTACGCGCCTAATTTGTAATTGTGATGCGTTCGATTGTGCTGGAATGAAGTTCGAACTGAAATAAAGCCAAATTAAAGACGTTACCACGAAATAGATGAATAATAATGAGATGAAAGTCCACCTGTCGCTCTCCGCCGCATGTAAGCGCCTAATTTGTGATTGTGCTGGAATGAAGTTCGAACTGAAATAAAGCCAAATTAAAGACGTTACCACGACATAGATGAATAATAATGAGATGAAAGTCCACCCACCGCTATCCGCCGCATGTAAGCGCCTAATTTGTGATTGCGATACGTTTGATTGTGCTGGAATGAAGTTCGAACTGAAATGAAGCCAAATTAAAGACGTTACCACGACATAGATGAATAATAATGAGATCAAAGCCCACCTGCCGCTATCCGCCGCATGTAAGCGCATAATTTGTGATTGTGCTGGAATGAAGTTCGAATGGAAATAAAGCCAAATTAAAGACGTTACCACGACATAGATGAATAATAATGAGATCAAAGCCCACCTGCCGCTATTCGCCGCATGTAAGCGCCTAATTTGTGATTGTGATGCGTTTGATTGCGGTGGAAAGAAGTTCGAACGGAAATGAAGCCAAATTAAAGACGTTACCACGACGTAGATGAATAATAATGAGATCAAAGCCCACCTGCCGCTATCCGCCGCATGTAAGCGCCTAATTTGTGATTGTGATGCGTTCGATTGTGCTGGAATGAAGTTCGAACTGAAATAAAGCCAAATTAAAGACGTTACCACGAAATAGATGAATAATAATGAGATGAAAGTCCACCTGCCGCTATCCGCCGCATCTGCGCGCCTAATTTGTGATTGCGACGCGTTCGATTGTGCTGGAATGAAGTTCGAACTGAAATAAAGCCAAATTAAAGACGTTACCACGACATAGATGAATAATAATGAGATCAAAGCCCACCTGCCGCTATCCGCCACGTGTAAGCGCCTAATTTGTGATTGTGATGCGTTCGATTGTGCTGGAATGAAGTTCGAACGGACATAAAGCCAAATTAAAGACGTTACCACGACATAGATGAATAATAATGAGTTGAAAGTCCACCCGCCGCTATCCGCCGCATGTAAGCGCCTAATTTGTGATTGTGCTGGAATGAAGTTCGAACTGAAATGAAGCCAAATTAAAGACGTTACCACGACATAGATGAATAATAATGAGATCAAAGCGCCTAATTTGTGATTGTGATGCGTTCGATTGTGCTGGAATGACGTTCGAACTGAAAGAAAGCCAAATTAAAGACGTTACCACGACATAGATGAATAATAATGAGATGAAAGCCCACCTGCCGCTATCCGCCGCATGTAAGCGCCCAATTTGTGATTGTGATGCGTTCGATTGTGCTGGAATGAAGTTCGAACTGAAAGAAAGCCAAATTAAAGACGTTACCACGACATAGATGAATAATAATGAGATGAAAGCCCACCTGCCGCTATCCGCCGCATGTAAGCGCCCAATTTGTGATTGTGATGCGTTCGATTGTGCTGGAATGACGATCGAACTGAAAGAAAGCCAAATTAAAGACGTTACCACGACATAGATGAATAATAATGAGATGAAAGTCCACCTGTCGCTATCCGCCGCATGTAAGCGCCTAATTTGTGATTGTGCTGGAATGAAGTTCGAACTGAAATAAAGCCAAATTAAAGACGTTACCATGACATAGATGAATAATAATCAGATGAAAGTCCACCTGCCGCTATCCGCCGCATCTGCGTTCATAATTTGTGATTGTTATGCGTTCGATTGCGGTGGAAAGAAGTTCTAACTGACATAAAGCCAAATTAAAGACGTTACCACGAAATACATGAATAATAATGAGATGAAAGTCCACCTGCCGCTATCCGCCGCATCTGCGCGCATAATTTGTGATTGTTATGCGTTCGATTGTGCTGGAATGAAGTTCGAACTGAAATAAAGCCAAATTAAAGACGTTACCACCACATAGATGAATAATAATGAGATCAAAGCCCCCCTGCCGCTATCCGCCGCATGTTCGCGCCTAATTTGTGATTGTTATGCGTTCGATTGCGGTGGAAAGAAGTTCGAACTGACATAAAGCCAAATTAAAGACGTTACCACGACATAGATGAATAATAATGAGATGAAAGCCCACCTGCTACTATCCGCCGCATGTAAGCGCCTAATTTGTGATTGTGCTGGAAAGAAGTTCGAACTGAAAGAAAGCCAAATTAAAGACGTTACCACGACATAGATGAATAATAATGAGTTGAAAGACCACCTGCTACTATCCGCCGCATGTAAGTGCCTAATTTGTGATTGTGATGCGTTCGATTGTGCTGGATTGAAGTTCGAACTGAAATGAAGCCAAATTAAAGACGTTACCACGACATAGATGAATAATAATGAGATCAAAGCGCCTAATTTGTGATTGTGATGAGTTCGATTGTGCTGGATTGAAGTTCGAACTGAAATGAAGCCAAATTAAAGACGTTACCACGACATAGATGAATAATAATGAGATCAAAGCGCCTAATTTGTGATTGTGATGCGTTCGATTGTGCTGGCATGAAGATCGAACTGAAAGAAAGCCAAATTAAAGACGTTACCACGACATAGATGAATAATAATGAGATCAAAGCGCCTAATTTGTGATTCTGATGCGTTCGATTGTGCTGGAATGACGTTCGAACTGAAATAAAGCCAAATTAAAGACGTTACCACGACATACATGAATAATAATGAGATGAAAGTCCACCCACCGCTGTCCGCCGCATGTAAGCGCCTAATTTGTGATTGCGATGCGTTCGATTGTGCTGGAATGAAGTTCGAACTGAAATGAAGCCAAATTAAAGACGTTACCACGACATAGATGAATAATAATGAGATGAAAGTCCACCCACCGCTGTCCGCCGCATGTAAGCGCCTAATTTGTGATTGCGATGCGTTCGATTGTGCTGGAATGAAGTTCGAACTGAAAGAAAGCCAAATTAAAGACGTTACCACGACATAGATGAATAATAATGAGATGAAAGTCCACCCGCCGCTATCCGCCATATGTAAGCGCATAATTTGTGATTGTGCTGGAATGAAGTTCGAACTGAAATAAAGCCAAATTAAAGACGTTACCACGACATAGATGAATACTAATGAGATGAAAGTCCACCCACCGCTATCCGCCGCATGTAAGCGCCTAATTTGTGATTGCGATGCGTTCGATTGTGCTGGAATGAAGTTCGAACTGAAATGAAGCCAAATTAAAGACGTTACCACGACATAGATGAATAATAATGAGATCAAAGCCCACCTGCCGCTATCCGCCGCATGTAAGCGCTCAATTTGTGATTGTGATGCGTTCGATTGTGCTGGAATGAAGATCAAACTGAAAGAAAGCCAAATTAAAGACGTTACCACGACATAGATGAATAATAATGAAATCAAAGCACCTAATTTGTGATTGTGATGCGTTCGATTGTGCTGGAATGAAGATCGAACTGAAAGAAAGCCAAATTAAAGACGTTACCACGACATAGATGAATAATAATGAAATCAAAGCACCTAATTTGTGATTGTGATGCGTTCGATTGTGCTGGAATGAAGATCGAACTGAAATAAAGCCAAATTAAAGACGTTACCACGAAACAGATGAATAATAATGAAATGAAAGTCCACCTGCCGCTATCCGCCGCATGTAAGCGCCTAATTTGTGATTGTGCTGGAAAGAAGTTCGAACTGAAAGAAAGCCAAATTAAAGACGTTACCACGAAATAGATGAATAATAATAAGATGAAAGCCCATCTGCCGCTATCCGCCGCATGTAAGCGCCTAATTTGTGATTGTGATGCGTTCGATTGTGCTGGAAAGAAGTTCGAACTGAAATAAAGCCAAATTAAAGACGTTACCACGACATAGGTGAATAATAATGAGATGAAAGTCCACCCACCGCTATCCGCCGCATGTAAGCGCCTAATTTGTGATTGCGATGCGTTCGATTGTGCTGGAATGAAGTTCGAACTGAAATGAAGCCAAATTAAAGACGTTACCACGACATAGATGAATAATAATGAGATGAAAGTCCACCCACCGCTATCCGCCGCATGTAAGCGCCTAATTTGTGATTGCGATGCGTTCGATTGTGCTGGATTGAAGTTCGAACTGAAATAAAGCCAAATTAAAGACGTTACCACGACATAGATGAATAATAATGAGATGAAAGCGCCTAATTTGTGATTGTGATGCGTTCGATTGTGCTGGATTGAAGTTCGAACTGAAATAAAGCCAAATTAAAGACGTTACCACGACATAGATGAATAATAATGAGATCAAAGCGCCTAATTTGTCATTGTGATGCGTTCGATTGTGCTGGATTGAAGTTCGAACTGAAATAAAGCCAAATTAAAGACGTTACCACGACATAGATGAATAATAATGAGATGAAAGCCCACCTGCCGCTATCCGCCGCATGTAAGCGCCTAATTTGTGATTGTGATGCGTTCGATTGTGCTGGAATGAAGTTCGAACGGACATAAAGCCAAATTAAAGACGTTACCACGACATAGATGAATAATAATGAGATCAAAGCGCCTAATTTGTGATTGTGATGTGTTCGATTGCGGTGGAAAGAAGTTCGAACGGAAATAAAGCCAAATTAAAGACGTTACCACGACATAGATGAATAATAATGAGATGAAAGCGCCTAATTTGTGATTGTGACGTGTTCGATTTGTGCTGGAATGAAGATCGAACTGAAAGAAAGCCAAATTAAAGACGTTACCACGACATAGATGAATAATAATGAAATCAAAGCACCTAATTTGTGATTGTGATGCGTTCGATTGTGCTGGAATGAAGATCGAACTGAAAGAAAGCCAAATTAAAGACGTTACCACGACATAGATGAATAATAATGAAATCAAAGCACCTAATTTGTGATTGTGATGCGTTCGATTGTGCTGGAATGAAGATCGAACTGAAATAAAGCCAAATTAAAGACGTTACCACGAAACAGATGAATAATAATGAAATGAAAGTCCACCTGCCGCTATCCGCCGCATGTAAGCGCCTAATTTGTGATTGTGCTGGAAAGAAGTTCGAACTGAAAGAAAGCCAAATTAAAGACGTTACCACGAAATAGATGAATAATAATAAGATGAAAGCCCATCTGCCGCTATCCGCCGCATGTAAGCGCCTAATTTGTGATTGTGATGCGTTCGATTGTGCTGGAAAGAAGTTCGAACTGAAATAAAGCCAAATTAAAGACGTTACCACGACATAGGTGAATAATAATGAGATGAAAGTCCACCCACCGCTATCCGCCGCATGTAAGCGCCTAATTTGTGATTGCGATGCGTTCGATTGTGCTGGAATGAAGTTCGAACTGAAATGAAGCCAAATTAAAGACGTTACCACGACATAGATGAATAATAATGAGATGAAAGTCCACCCACCGCTATCCGCCGCATGTAAGCGCCTAATTTGTGATTGCGATGCGTTCGATTGTGCTGGATTGAAGTTCGAACTGAAATAAAGCCAAATTAAAGACGTTACCACGACATAGATGAATAATAATGAGATGAAAGCGCCTAATTTGTGATTGTGATGCGTTCGATTGTGCTGGATTGAAGTTCGAACTGAAATAAAGCCAAATTAAAGACGTTACCACGACATAGATGAATAATAATGAGATCAAAGCGCCTAATTTGTCATTGTGATGCGTTCGATTGTGCTGGATTGAAGTTCGAACTGAAATAAAGCCAAATTAAAGACGTTACCACGACATAGATGAATAATAATGAGATGAAAGCCCACCTGCCGCTATCCGCCGCATGTAAGCGCCTAATTTGTGATTGTGATGCGTTCGATTGTGCTGGAATGAAGTTCGAACGGACATAAAGCCAAATTAAAGACGTTACCACGACATAGATGAATAATAATGAGATCAAAGCGCCTAATTTGTGATTGTGATGTGTTCGATTGCGGTGGAAAGAAGTTCGAACGGAAATAAAGCCAAATTAAAGACGTTACCACGACATAGATGAATAATAATGAGATGAAAGCGCCTAATTTGTGATTGTGACGTGTTCGATTTGTGCTGGAATGAAGATCGAACTGAAAGAAAGCCAAATTAAAGACGTTACCACGACATAGATGAATAATAATGAAATCAAAGCGCCTAATTTGTGATTGTGACGTGTTCGATTGTGCTGGAAAGAAGTTCGAACTGAAATAAAGCCAAATTAAAGACGTTACCACGACATAGATGAATAATAATGAGATCAAAGCGCCTAATTTGTGATTGTGACGTGTTCGATTGCGGTGGAAAGAAGTTCGAACTGAAATAAAGCCAAATTAAAGACGTTACCACGAAATACATGAATACTAATGAGATGAAAGTCCACCTGCCGCTATCCGCCGCATGTAAGCGCATAATTTGTGATTGTGCTGGAAAGAAGTTCGAACTGAAAGAAAGCCAAATTAAAGACGTTACCACGAAATACATGAATACTAATGAGATGAAAGTCCTCCTGCCGCTATCCGCCGCATGTAAGCGCCTAATTTATGATTGTGCTGGTAAGAAGTTCGAACTGAAATAGAGCCAAATTAAAGACGTTACCACGAAATACATGAATAATAATGAGATGAAAGCCCCCCTGCCGCTATCCGCCGCATGCAAGCGCCTAATTTGTGATTGCGATGCGTTCGATTGTGTTGGAATAACGTTCGAACTGAAATAAAGCCAAATTAAAGACGTTACCGCGACATAGATGAATAATAATGAGATGAAAGTCCACCCGCCGCTATCCGCCGTATGTAAGCGCCTAATTTGTGATTGTGCTGGAATGAAGTTCGAACTGAAAGAAAGCCAAATTAAAGACGTTACCACGACATAGATGAATAATAATGAGATCAAAGGGCCTAATTTGTGATTGTGATGCGTTAGATTGTGCTGGAATGACGTTCGAACTGAAAGAAAGCCAAATTAAAGACGTTACCACGACATAGATGAATAATAATGAGATGAACGCCCACCTGCCGCTATCCGCCGCATGTAAGCGCCTAATTTGTGATTGCGATGCGTTCGATTGTGCTGGAATGAAGTTCGAACTGAAATGAAGCCAAATTAAAGACGTTACCACGACATAGATGAATAATAATGAGATGAAAGTCCACCCGCCGCTATCCGCCGTATGTAAGCGCCTAATTTGTGATTGTGCTGGAATGAAGTTCGAACTGAAAGAAAGCCAAATTAAAGACGTTACCATGAAATACATGAATAATAATGAGATGAAAGTCCACCCACCGCTATCCGCCGCATGTAAACACCTAATTTATGATTGTGCTGGAATGAAGATCGAACTGAAATAAATCGAAATTAAAGACGTTACCACGAAATACATGAATAATAATGAGATGAAAGCCCCCCTGCCGCTATCCGCCGCATGTAAGCGCCTAATTTGTGATTGCGATGCGTTCGATTGTGCTGGAATGACGTTCGAACTGAAAGAAAGCCAAATTAAAGACGTTACCATGAAATACATGAATAATAATGAGATGAAAGTCCACCCACCGCTATCCGCCGCATGTAAACACCTAATTTATGATTGTGCTGGAATGAAGATCGAACTGAAATAAATCGAAATTAAAGACGTTACCACGAAATACATGAATAATAATGAGATGAAAGCCCCCCTGCCGCTATCCGCCGCATGTAAGCGCCTAATTTGTGATTGTGATGCGTTCGATTGTGCTGGAATGAAGATCGAACTGAAATAAAGCCAAATTAAAGACGTTACCACGACATAGGTCAATAATAATGAGATGAAAGTCCACCTGCCGCTATTCGCCGCATGTAAGCGCCTAATTTGTGATTGTGATGCATTCGATTGCGGTGGAAAGAAGTTCGAACGGAAATGAAGCCAAATTAAAGACGTTACCACGACATAGATGAATAATAATGAGATGAAAGCCCACCTGCCGCTATCCGCCGCATGTAAGCGCCCAATTTGTGATTGTGATGCGTTCGATTGTGCTGGAATGAAGTTCGAACTGAAAGAAAGCCAAATTAAAGACGTTACCACGACATAGATGAATAATAATGAGATGAAAGCCCACCTGCCGCTATCCGCCGCATGTAAGCGCCTAATTTATGATTGTGATGCGTTCGATTGTGCTGGAATGAAGTTCGAACTGAAAGAAAGCCAAATTAAAGACGTTACCACGACATAGATGAATAATAATGAGATCAAAGCGCCCAATTTGTGATTGTGATGCGTTCGATTGTGCTGGAAAGAAGTTCGAACTGAAATAAAGCGAAATTAAAGACGTTACCATGAAATACATGAATAATAATGAGATGAAAGTCCACCCACCGCTATCCGCCGCATGTAAGCGCCTAATTTGTGATTGTGATGCGTTCGATTGTGCTGGAATGAAGTTCGTACTGAAATAAAGCCAAATTAAAGACGTTACCACGACATAGATGAATAATAATGAGATGAAAGCCCACCTGCCGCTATCCGCCGCATGTAAGCGCCTAATTTGTGATTGTGATGCGTTCGATTGTGCTGGAATGAAGTTCGAACGGAAATAAAGCCAAATTAAAGACGTTACCACGAAATACATGAATAATAATGAGATGAAAGTCCACCCACCGCTATCCGCCGCATGTAATCGCCTAATTTGTGATTGTGATGCGTTCGATTGTGCTGGAATGAAGATCGAACTGAAATAAAGCCAAATTAAAGACGTTACCACGACATAGGTCAATAATAATGAGATGAAAGTCCACCTGCCGGTATCCGCCGCGTCTGCGCGCCTAATTTGTGATTGTGATGCGTTCGATTGTGCTGGAATGAAGTTCGAACTGAAATAAAGCCAAATTAAAGACGTTACCACGAAATACATGAATAATAATGAGATGAAAGTCCACCCGTCGCTATCCGCCGCATCTAAGCGCCTAATTTGTGATTGTGGCACGTTCGATTGCGGTGCAATGAATTTCGAAGTGAAATAAAGCCAAATTAAAGACGTTACCATGAAATACTTGAAGAATAATAAGATGAAAACTTGTCATTGTGACGTGATCGATTGTGCTGGAAAAACGTTCGAACTAAAATAATGGCAAATTAAAGACGTTACCACGACATAGATGAATAATAATGAGATGAAAGCCCACCTGCCGCTATCCGCCGCATGTAAGCGCCTAATTTGTGATTGTGCTGGAATGAAGTTCGAACTGAAATAAAGCCAAATTAAAGACGTTACCACGACATAGATGAATAATAATGAGATGAAAGTCCACCTGCCGCTATCCGCCGCATCTGCGCGCCTAATTTGTGATTGCGACGCGTTAGATTGTGCTGGAATGAAGTTCGAACGGAAATGAAGCCAAATTAAAGACGTTACCACGACATAGATGAATAATAATGAGATGAAAGTCCACCCGCCGCTATCCGCCGAATGTAAGCGCCTACTTTGTGATTGTGATGCGTTAGATTGTGCTGGAATGAAGTTCGAACTGAAATAAACCGAAATTAAAGACGTTACCACGACATAGATGAATAATAATGAGATCAAAGCGCCTAATTTGTGATTGTGATGCGTTCGATTGTGCTGGAATGAAGTTCGAACTGAAATAAAGCGAAATTAAAGACGTTACCACGAGATAGATGAATAATAATGAGATCAAAGCGCCTAATTTGTGATTGTGATGCGTTCGATTGTGCTGGAATGAAGTTCGAACTGAAATAAACCGAAATTAAAGACGTTACCACGACATAGATGAATAATAATGAGATCAAAGCGCCTAATTTGTGATTGTGATGCGTTCGATTGTGCTGGAATGAAGTTCGAACTGAAATAAAGCGAAATTAAAGACGTTACCACGAGATAGATGAATAATAATGAGATCAAAGCGCCTAATTTGTGATTGTGATGCGTAAGATTGTGCTGGAATGACGTTCGAACTGACAGAAAGCCAAATTAAAGACGTTTCCACGACATAGATGAATAATAATGAGATGAAAGTCCACCTGCCGGTATCCGCCGCGTCTGCGCGCCTAATTTGTGATTGTGATGCGTTCGATTGTGCTGGAATGAAGTTCGAACTGAAATAAAGCCAAATTAAAGACGTTACCACGACATAGATGAATAATAATGAGTTGAAAGTCCACCCGCCGCTATCCGCCGTATGTAAGCGCATAATTTGTGATTGTGCTGGAAAGAAGTTCGAAATGAAAAAAAGCCAAATTAAAGACGTTACCACGACATAGATGAATAATAATGAGATCAAAGCGCCTAATTTGTGATTGTGATGCGTTCGATTGTGCTGGAATGAAGTTCGAACTGAAATAAAGGCAAATTAAAGACGTTACCACGAAATAGATGAATAATAATGAGATCAAAGCGCCTAATTTGTGATTGTGATGCGTTCGATTGTGCTGGAATGACGATCGAACTGAAATAAAGCGAAATTAAAGACGTTACCACGACATAGATGAATAATAATGAGATGAAAGTCCACCCACCGCTATCCGCCGCATGTAAGCGCCTAATTTGTGATTGTTATGCGTTCGATTGTGCTGGAATGACGATCGAACTGAAATAAAGCCAAATTAAAGACGTTACCACGACATAGATGAATAATAATGAGATCAAAGCCCACCTGCCGCTCTCCGCCGCATGTAAGCGCCTAATTTGTGAATGTGCTGGAATGAAGTTCGACCTGAAATAAAGCCAAATTAAAGACGTTACCACGACATAGATGAATAATAATGAGATCAAAGCGCCTAATTTGTGATTGTTATGCGTTCGATTGTGCTGGAATGAAGTTCGAACTGAAATAAAGAGAAATTAAAGACGTTACCACGACATAGATGAATAATAATGAGATGAAAGTCCACCCACCGCTATCCGCCGCATGTAAGCGCCTAATTTGTGATTCTGATGCGTTCGATTGTGCTGGAATGAAGTTCGAACTGAAATAAAGCCAAATTAAAGACGTTACCACGACATAGATGAATAATAATGAGATGAAAGTCCACCTGCCGCTATCCGCCGCATGTAAGCGCCTAATTTGTGATTGTGCTGGAATGAAGTTCGAAGTGAAGTAAAGCCAAATTCAAAACGTTACCACGACATAGATGAATAATAATGAGATGAAAGCCCACCTGCCGCTATCCGCCACATGTAAGCGGCTCATTTGTGATTGTGATGCATTCGATTGCGGTGGAAAGAAGTTCGAACTGAAATAAAGCGAAACTAAAGACGTTACCACGAAATAGATGAATAATAATGAGATCAAAGCACCTAATTTGTGATTGTGATGCGTTCCATTGTGCTGGAATGAAGTTCGAACTGAAATAAAGCCAAATTAAAGACGTTACCACGACATAGATGAATAGTAATGAGATGAAAGCCCACCTGCCGCTATCCGCCGCATGTAAGCGCTTAATTTGTGATTGCGCTGGAATGAAGTTCGAAGTGAAATAAAGCCAAATTAAAGACGTTACCACGACATAGATGAATAATAATGAGATGAAAGCCCCCCTGCCGCAATCCGCCGCATGCAAGCGCCTAATTTGTGATTGTTATGCGTTCGATCGTGCTGGAAAGAAGTTCGACCTGAAATAAAGCCAAATTAAAGACGTTACCACGAAATAGATGAATAATAATGAGATGAAAGCCCCCCTTCCGCTATCCGCCGCATGTAAGCGCCTAATTTGTGATTGTGATGCGTTCGATTGTGCTGGAAAGAAGTTCGAAGTGAAATAAAGCCAAATTAAAGACGTTACCACGACATAGATGAATAATAATGAGATCAAAGCGCCTAATTTGTCATTGTGATGCGTTCGATTGTGCTCGAATGACGTTTGAACTGAAATAAAGCGAAATTAAAACGTTACCACGACATAGATGGATAATAATGAGATGAAAGCCCCCCTGCCGCTCTCCGCCGCATGTAAGCGCCTAATTTGTGATTGTTATGCGTTCGATTGTGCTGAAATGAAGATCGAACTGAAATAAAGCGAAATTAAAGACGTTACCACGACATAGATGAATAATAATGAGATGAAAGCCCACCTGCCGCTATCCGCCGCATGTAAGCGCCTAATTTGTGATTGTTATGCGGTCGATTGTGCTGGAATGACGATCGAACTGAAATAAAGCCAAATTAAAGACGTTACCACGACATAGATGAATAATAATGAGATCAACGCCCACCTGCCGCTATCCGCCGAATGTAAGCGCCTAATTTGTGATTGTGATGCATTTGATTGTGGTGGAAAGAAGTTCGAACTGAAATAAAGCCAAATTAAAGACGTTACCACGACATAGATGAATAATAATGAGATCAACGCCCACCTGCCGCTATCCGCCGCATGTAAGCGCCTAATTTGTGATTGTGACGCGTTCGATTGCGGTGGAAAGAAGTTCGAACTGAAATAAAGCCAAATTAAAGACGTTACCACGACATAGATGAATAATAATGAGATGAAAGCCCACCTGCCGCTATCCGCCGCATGTAAGCGCCTAATTTGTGATTGTGATACGTTCGATTGTGCTGGAATGAAGTTCGAACGGAAATAAAGCCTAATTAAAGACGTTACCACGAAATAGATGAATAATAATGAGATGAAAGTCCACCTGCCACTTTCCGCCGCATGTAAGCGCCTAATTTGTGATTGTGATGTGTTCGATTGTGCTGGAATGAAGTTCGAACTGAAATAAAGCCAAATTAAAGACGTTACCACGAAATACATGAATAATAATGAGATGAAAGTCCACCTGCCGCTATCCGCCGCATCTGCGCGCCTAATTTGTGACTGCGACGCGTTCGATTGTGCTGGAATGAAGTTCGAACTGAAATAAAGCCAAATTAAAAACGTTACCACGAAATACATGAATAATAATGAGATGAAAGTCCACCCACCGCTATCCGCCGCATGTAATCGCCTAATTTGTGATTGTGATGCGTTCGATTGTGCTGGAATGAAGATCGAACTGAAATAAAGCCAAATTAAAGACGTTACCACGACATAGATGAATAATAATGAGATGAAAGTCCACCCACCGCTATCCGCCGCATGTAATCGCCTAATTTGTGATTGTGATGCGTTCGATTGTGCTGGAATGAAGTTCGAACTGAAATAAAGCCAAATTAAAGACGTTACCACGAAATACATGAATAATAATGAGATGCATTCGATTGTGCTGGCATGAAGTTCGAAAGGACATAAAGCCAAATTAAAGACGTTACCACGACATAGATGAATAATAATGAGATGAAAGTCCACCTGCCGCTATGCGCCGCATGTAAGCGCCTAATTTGTGATTGCGATGCGTTCGATTGTGCTGGAATGAAGTTCGAACTGAAAGGAAGCCAAATTAAAGACGTTACCACGACATAGATGAATAATAATGAGATGAAAGCCCACCTGCCGCTATCCGCCGCATGTAAGCGACTCATTTGTGATTGCGACGCATTCGATTGCGGTGGAAAGAAGTTCGAACTGACATAAAGCCAAATTAAAGACGTTACCACGACATAGATGAATAATAATGAGATGAAAGCACACTTGCCGCTATCCGCCGCATCTAAGCGCCTAATTTGTGATTCTTATGCGTTCGGTTGTGCTGGAATGAAGTTCGAACTGAAATAAAGCCAAATTAAAGACGTTACCACGACATAGATGAATAATAATGAGATGAAAGCACACTTGCCGCTATCCGCCGCATCTAAGCGCCTAATTTGTGATTCTTATGCGTTCGGTTGTGCTGGAATGAAGTTCGAACTGAAATAAAGCCAAATTAAAGACGTTACCACGAAATACATGAATAATAATGAGATGAAAGTCCACCCGTCGCTATCCGCCGCATCTAAGCGCCTAATTTGTGATTGTGGCACGTTCGATTGCGGTGCAATGAATTTCGAAGTGAAATAAAGCCAAATTAAAGACGTTACCACGAAATACTTGAAGAATAATAAGATGAAAACTTGTCATTGTGACGTGATCGATTGTGCTGGAAAAACGTTCGAACTAAAATAATGGCAAATTAAAGACGTTACCACGACATAGATGAATAATAATGAGATGAAAGCCCACCTGCCGCTATCCGCCGCATGTAAGCGCCTAATTTGTGATTGTGCTGGAATGAAGTTCGAACTGAAATAAAGCCAAATTAAAGACGTTACCACGACATAGATGAATAATAATGAGATGAAAGTCCACCTGCCGCTATCCGCCGCATCTGCGCGCCTAATTTGTGATTGCGACGCGTTAGATTGTGCTGGAATGAAGTTCGAACGGAAATGAAGCCAAATTAAAGACGTTACCACGACATAGATGAATAATAATGAGATGAAAGTCCACCCGCCGCTATCCGCCGAATGTAAGCGCCTACTTTGTGATTGTGATGCGTTAGATTGTGCTGGAATGAAGTTCGAACTGAAATAAACCGAAATTAAAGACGTTACCACGACATAGATGAATAATAATGAGATCAAAGCGCCTAATTTGTGATTGTGATGCGTTCGATTGTGCTGGAATGAAGTTCGAACTGAAATAAAGCGAAATTAAAGACGTTACCACGAGATAGATGAATAATAATGAGATCAAAGCGCCTAATTTGTGATTGTGATGCGTTCGATTGTGCTGGAATGAAGTTCGAACTGAAAGAAAGCCAAATTAAAGACGTTACCACGACATAGATGAATAATAATGAGATCAAAGCGCCTAATTTGTGATTGTGATGCGTTCGATTGTGCTGGAATGAAGTTCGAACTGAAATAAAGCCAAATTAAAGACGTTACCACGAGATAGATGAATAATAATGAGATCAAAGCGCCTAATTTGTGATTGTGATGCGTAAGATTGTGCTGGAATGACGTTCGAACTGACAGAAAGCCAAATTAAAGACGTTTCCACGACATAGATGAATAATAATGAGATGAAAGTCCACCTGCCGGTATCCGCCGCGTCTGCGCGCCTAATTTGTGATTGTGATGCGTTCGATTGTGCTGGAATGAAGTTCGAACGGAAATAAAGCCAAATTAAAGACGTTACCACGACATAGATGAATAATAATGAGTTGAAAGTCCACCCGCCGCTATCCGCCGTATGTAAGCGCCTAATTTGTGATTGTGCTGGAAAGAAGTTCGAAATGAAAAAAAGCCAAATTAAAGACGTTACCACGACATAGATGAATAATAATGAGATCAAAGCGCCTAATTTGTGATTGTGATGCGTTCGATTGTGCTGGAATGAAGTTCGAACTGAAATAAAGCCAAATTAAAGACGTTACCACGACATACATGAATAATAATGAGATCAAAGCGCCTAATTTGTGATTGTGATGCGTTCGATTGTGCTGGAATGAAGTTCGAACTGAAATAAAGCCAAATTAAAGACGTTACCACGAAATAGATGAATAATAATGAGATGAAAGTCCACCTGCCGCTATCCGCCGCATCTGCGCGCCTAATTTGTGATTGTGCTGGAATGACGATCGAACTGAAATAAAGCCAAATTAAAGACGTTACCACGAAATAGATGAATAATAATGAGATCAAAGCGCCTAATTTGTGATTGTGATGCGTTCGATTGTGCTGGAATGACGATCGAACTGAAATAAAGCGAAATTAAAGACGTTACCACGACATAGATGAATAATAATGAGATGAAAGTCCACCCACCGCTATCCGCCGCATGTAAGCGCCTAATTTGTGAATGTGCTGGAATGAAGTTCGACCTGAAATAAAGCCAAATTAAAGACGTTACCACGACATAGATGAATAATAATGAGATCAAAGCGCCTAATTTGTGATTGTTATGCGTTCGATTGTGCTGGAATGACGATCGAACTGAAATAAAGAGAAATTAAAGACGTTACCACGACATAGATGAATAATAATGAGATGAAAGTCCACCCACCGCTATCCGCCGCATGTAAGCGCCTAATTTGTGATTGTTATGCGTTCGATTGTGCTGGAATGACGATCGAACTGAAATAAAGCCAAATTAAAGACGTTACCACGACATAGATGAATAATAATGAGATCAAAACCCACCTGCCGCTCTCCGCCGCATATAAGCGCCTAATTTGTGATTCTGATGCGTTCGATTGTGCTGGAATGAAGTTCGAACTGAAATAAAGCCAAATTAAAGACGTTACCACGACATAGATGAATAATAATGAGATGAAAGTCCACCTGCCGCTATCCGCCGCATGTAAGCGCCTAATTTGTGATTGTGCTGGAATGAAGTTCGAAGTGAAGTAAAGCCAAATTCAAAACGTTACCACGACATAGATGAATAATAATGAGATGAAAGCCCACCTGCCGCTATCCGCCACATGTAAGCGGCTCATTTGTGATTGTGATGCATTCGATTGCGGTGGAAAGAAGTTCGAACTGAAATAAAGCGAAACTAAAGACGTTACCACGAAATAGATGAATAATAATGAGATCAAAGCACCTAATTTGTGATTGTGATGCGTTCCATTGTGCTGGAATGAAGTTCGAACTGAAATAAAGCCAAATTAAAGACGTTACCACGACATAGATGAATAGTAATGAGATGAAAGCCCACCTGCCGCTATCCGCCGCATGTAAGCGCTTAATTTGTGATTGCGCTGGAATGAAGTTCGAAGTGAAATAAAGCCAAATTAAAGACGTTAC
Source organism: Colossoma macropomum (assembly GCF_904425465.1). Lineage (NCBI taxonomy): Eukaryota > Metazoa > Chordata > Actinopteri > Characiformes > Serrasalmidae > Colossoma > Colossoma macropomum. Next base: position 56,554 of record NW_023495183.1, on the reverse strand, counting down.
CACGACATAGATGAATAATAATGAGATGAAAGCCCCCCTGCCGCAATCCGCCGCATGCAAGCGCCTAATTTGTGATTGTTATGCGTTCGATCGTGCTGGAATGAAGTTCGACCTGAAATAAAGCCAAATTAAAGACGTTACCACGAAATAGATGAATAATAATGAGATGAAAGCCCCCCTTCCGCTATCCGCCGCATGTAAGCGCCTAATTTGTGATTGTGATGCGTTCGATTGTGCTGGAAAGAAGTTCGAAGTGAAATAAAGCCAAATTAAAGACGTTACCACGACATAGATGAATAATAATGAGATCAAAGCGCCTAATTTGTCATTGTGATGCGTTCGATTGTGCTCGAATGACGTTTGAACTGAAATAAAGCGAAATTAAAACGTTACCACGACATAGATGGATAATAATGAGATGAAAGCCCCCCTGCCGCTCTCCGCCGCATGTAAGCGCCTAATTTGTGATTGTTATGCGTTCGATTGTGCTGAAATGAAGATTGAACTGAAATAAAGCGAAATTAAAGACGTTACCACGACATAGATGAATAATAATGAGATGAAAGCCCACCTGCCGCTATCCGCCGCATGTAAGCGCCTAATTTGTGATTGTTATGCGGTCGATTGTGCTGGAATGACGATCGAACTGAAATAAAGCCAAATTAAAGACGTTACCACGACATAGATGAATAATAATGAGATCAAAGCCCACCTGCCGCTATCCGCCGAATGTAAGCGCCTAATTTGTGATTGTGATGCATTTGATTGTGGTGGAAAGAAGTTCGAACTGAAATAAAGCCAAATTAAAGACGTTACCACGACATAGATGAATAATAATGAGTTGGAAGTCCACCCGCCGCTATCCGCCGCATGTAAGCGCCTAATTTGTGATTGTGACGCGTTCGATTGCGGTGGAAAGAAGTTCGAACTGAAATAAAGCCAAATTAAAGACGTTACCACGAAATAGATGAATAATAATGAGATCAAAGCGCCTAATTTGTGATTGTGATGCGTTCGATTGTGCTGGAATGAAGTTCGAACTGAAAGAAAGCCAAATTAAAGACGTTACCACGACATAGATGAATAATAATGAGATCAAAGCGCCTGATTTGTAATTGTGATGCGTTCGATTGTGCTGGAAAGAAGTTCGACCTGAAATAAAGCCAAATTAAAGACGTTACCACGACATAGATAAATAATAATGAGATCAAAGCGCCTAATTTGTGATTGTGATGCGTTCGATTGTGCTGGAATGAAGTTCGAACTGAAAGAAAGCCAAATTAAAGACGTTACCACGACATAGATGAATAATAATGAGATGAAAGTCCACCTGCCGCTATCCGCCGCATGTAAGCGCCTCATTTGTGATTTCGACGCGTTCGATTGTGGTGGAATGAAGTTCGAACTGAAAGAAAGCCAAATTAAAGACGTTACCACGACATAGATGAATAATAATGAGATGAAAGTCCACCCACCGCTATCCGCCGCATGTAAGCGCCTAATTTGTGATTGCGACGCGTTCGATTGTGCTGGAATGAAGTTCGAACTGAAATGAAGCCAAATTAAAGACGTTACCACGACATAGATGAATAATAATGAGATGAAAGTCCACCCGCCGCTATCCGCCGCATGTAAGTGCCTCATTTGTGATTGCGACGCATTCGTTTGTGCTGGAATGAAGTTCGAACTGAAATAAAGCCAAATTAAAGACGTTACCACGACATAGATGAATAATAATGAGATGAAAGTCGACCTGCCGCTATCCGCCGCATGTAAGCGCCAAATTTGTGATTGTGATGCGTTCGATTGTGCTGGAAAGAAGTTCGAACTGAAAGAAAGCCAAATTAAAGACGTTACCACGACATAGATGAATAATAATGAGATGAAAGACCACCCGCCGCTATCCGCCGCATGTAAGCGCCTAATTTGTGATCGTGATGCGTTCGATTGTGCTGGAAAGAAGTTTGAAGTGAAATGAGGCCAAATTAAAGACGTTACCACGACATAGATGAATAATAATGAGATCAAAGCGCCTAATTTTTGATTGTGATGCTTTCGATTGTGCTGGAATGAAGTTCGAACAGAAATAAAGCCAAATTAAAGACGTTACCACGACATAGATGAATAATAATGAGATGAAGACCACCCGCCGCTATCCGCCGTATGTAAGCGCTTAATTTGTGATTGTGCTGGAAAGAAGTTCGAACTGAAATAAAGCCAAATTAAAGACGTTACCACGACATAGATGAATAATAATGAGATGAAATCTTGCTTGCCGCTATCCGCCGCATGTAAGCGCCTAATTTGTGATTGTGACGTGTTCGATTGTGCTGGAAAGAAGTTCGAAGTGAAATAAAGCCAAATTAAAGACGTTACCACGACATAGATGAATAATAATGAGATGAAAGCGCCTAATTTGTGATTGTGATGCGTTCGATTGTGCTGGAATGAAGTTCGAACTGAAAGAAAGCCAAATTAAAGACGTTACCACGACATAGATGAATAATAATGAGACCAAAGCCCACCTGCCACTTTCCGCCGCATGTAAGCGCCTAATTGGTGATTGTGATGCGTTCGATTGTGCTGGAAAGAAGTTCGAACTGAAATGAAGCCAAATTAAAGACGTTTCCACGACATAGATGAATACTAATAAGATGAAAGCCCACCTGCCGCTATCCGCCGCATGTAAGCGCCTAATTTGTGATTGTGCTGGAAAGTAGTTCGAACTGAAATAAAGCCAAATTAAAGACGTTACCACGACATAGATGAATAATAATGAGATCAAAGCCCACCTGCCGCTATCCGCCGCATGTAAGCGCCTAATTTGTGATTGTGATGCGTTCGATTGTGCTGGAATGAAGTTCGAACTGAAATAAAGCCAAATTAAAGACGTTACCACGACATAGATGAATAATAATGAGATCAAAGCGCCTAATTTGTGATTGTGATGCGTTTGATTGTGCTGGAATGAAGATCGAACTGAAATGAAGCCAAATTAAAGACGTTACCACGACATAGATGAATAATAATGAGATCAAAGCACCTAATTTATGATTGTGATGCATTCCATTGTGCTGGAACGAAGTTCGAAGTGAAATAAAGCCAAATTAAAGACGTTACCACGACATAAATGAATAATAATGAGATCAAAGCGACTCATTTGTGATTGCGACGCATTCGATTGTGCTGGAATGAAGTTCGAAGTGAAATAAAGCCAAATTAAAGACGTTACCACGACATAGATGAATAATAATGAGATGAAAGCCCCCCTGCCGCAATCCGCCGCATGTAAGCGCCTAATTTGTGATTGTTATGCGTTCGATTGTGCTGGAATGAATTTGGAACTGAAATAAAGCCAAATTAAAGACGTTACCACGAAATAGATGAATAATAATGAGATGACAGCCCCCCTGCCGCTATCCGCCGCATGTAAGCGCCTCAATTGTGATTGTGATGCGTTCGATTGTGCTGGAATGAAGTTCGAAGTGAAATAAAGCCAAATTAAAGACGTTACCACGACATAGATGAATAATAATGAGATCAAAGCCCACCTGCCGCTATCCGCCGCATGTACCCGCCATTTGTGATTGTGAGGTCGAGTGGGAAAGAAGTTCAAACTGAAATAAAGCCAAATTAAAGACGTTACCACGACATAGACGAATAATAATGAGTTGGAAGTCCACCCGCCGCTATCCGCCGCATGTACCCGCCTAATTTGTGATTGTGACGCGTTCGATTGTGCTGGAATGAAGTTCGAACTGAAATAAAGCCAAATTAAAGACGTTACCACGACATAGATGAATAATAATGAGATCAAAGCGCCTAATTTGTGATTGTGATGCGTTCGATTGTGCTGGAATGAAGTTCGAACTGAAATAAAGCCAAATTAAAGACGTTACCACGACATAGATGAATAGTAATGAGATCAAAGCCCACCTGCCGCTATCCGCCGCATGTACCCGCCTAATTTGTGATTGTGATGCATTTGATTGTGGTGGAAAGAAGTTCGAAGTGAAATAAAGCCAAATTAAAGACGTTACCACGACATAGATGAATAATAATGAGTTGAAAGTCCACCTGCCGCTATCCGCCGCATGTAAGCGCCTAATTTGTGATTGTTATGCGTTCGATTGTGCTGGAATGACGATCGAACTGAAATAAAGCCAAATTAAAGACGTTACCACGACATAGATGAATAATAATGAGTTGAAAGTCCACCCGCGGCTATCCGCCGCATGTATGCGCCTAGTTTGTGATTGCGATGCGTTCGATTGTGCTGGAAAGACATTCGAACTGAAATAAAGCCAAATTGAAGACGTTACCACGACATAGATGAATAATAATGAGATCAAAGCGCCTAATTTGTGATTGTGATGCGTTCGATTGTGCTGGAATGAAGTTCGAAGTGAAATAAAGCCAAATTAAAGACGTTACCACGACATAGATGAATAATAATGAGATGAAAGCCCCCCTGCCGCTATCCGCCGCATGTAAGCGCCTAATTTGTGATTGTGATGCGTTCGATTGTGCTGGAAAGAAGTTCGAACTGAAATAAAGCCAAATTAAAGACGTTACCACGACATAGATGAATAATAATGAGATCAAAGCCCACCTGCCGCTGTCCGCCGCATGTAAGCGCCTAATTTGTGATTGTGATGCGCTCGATTGTGCTGGAAAGAAGTTCGAACTGAAATAAAGCCAAATTAAAGACGTTACCACGACATAGATGAATAATAATGAGATGAAAGCCCACCTGCCGCTATCCGCCGCATGTAAGCGCCTAATTTGTGATTGTGATGCGTTCGATTGTGCTGGAAAGAAGTTCGAACTGAAATAAAGCCAAATTAAAGACGTTACCACGACATAGATGAATAATAATGAGATGAAAACCCACCTGCCGCTATCCGCCGCATGTAAGCGCCTAATTTGTGATTGTGACGCTTCGATTGTGCTGGAAAGAAGTTCGAACTGAAATAAAGCCAAATTAAAGACGTTACCACGACATAGATGAATAATAATGAGATGAAAGCCCACCTGCCGCTATCCGCCGCATGTAAGCGCCTAATTTGTGATTGCGACGCGTTCGATTGCGGTGGAAAGAAGTTCGAACTGAAATAAAGCCAAATTAAAGACGTTACCACGACATAGATGAATAATAATGAGATGAAAGCCCACCTGCCGCTATCCGCCGCATGTAAGCGCCTAATTTGTGATTGCGACGCGTTCGATTGTGCTGGAAAGACGTTCGAACTGAAATAAAGCCAAATTAAAGACGTTACCACGACATAGATGAATAATAATGAGATCAAAGCCCACCTGCCGCTATCCGCCGCATGTAAGCGCCTAATTTGTGATTGCGACGCGTTCGAATGTGCTGGAATGAAGTTCGAACTGAAATAAAGCCAAATTAAAGACGTTACCACGACATAGATGAATAATAATGAGATGAAAGCCCACCTGCCGCTATCCGCCGCATGTAAGCGCCTAATTTGTGATTGTGACGTCTTCGATTGTGCTGGAAAGACGTTCGAACTGAAATAAAGCCAAATTAAAGAGGTTACCACGAGATAGATGAATAATAATGAGATCAAAGCGCTACCCCCATTTGCAAGATGAAAGCGCCTAATTTGTGATTGTGATGCGTTCGATTGTGCTGGAAAGAAGTTCGAACTGAAATAAAGCCAAATTAAAGACGTTACCACGACATAGATGAATAATAATGAGATGAAAGCCCACCTGCCGCTATCCGCCGCATGTAAGCGCCTAATTTGTGATTGTGATGCTTGCGATTGTCCTGGAATGAAGTTCGAAGTGAAATAAAGCCAAATTAAAGACGTTACCACGACATAGATGAATAATAATGAGATGAAAGCCCACCTGCCGCTATCCGCCGCATGTAAGCGCCTAATTTGTGATTGTGATGCTTGCGATTGTCCTGGAATGAAGTTCGAAGTGAAATAAAGCCAAATTAAAGACGTTACCACGACATAGATGAATAATAATGAGATGAAAGTCCATCCGCCGCTATCCGCCGCATGTAAGCGCCTAATTTGTGATTGTGATGCGTTCGATTGTGCTGGAATGAAGTTCGAAGTGAAATAAAGCCAAATTAAAGACGTTACCACGACATAGATGAATAATAATGAGATGAAAGCCCACCCGCCGCTATCCGCCGCATGTAAGCGCCTAATTTGTGATTGTGAGCGTTGTGCTGGAAGAAGTTCGAACTGAAATAAAGCCAAATTAAAGACGTTACCACGACATAGATGAATAATAATGAGATGAAAGCCCACCTGCCGCTATCCGCCGCATGTAAGCGCCTAATTTGTGATTGTGATGCGTTCGATTGTGCTGGAAATGAAGTTCGAACGTGAAATAAAGCCAAATTAAAGACGTTACCACGACATAGATGAATAATAATGAGATCAAAGCGCCTAATTTGTGATTGTGATGCGTTCGATTGTGCTGGAAGAAGTTCGAACTGAAATAAAGCCAAATTAAAGACGTTACCACGACATAGATGAATAATAATGAGATGAAAGCCCACCTGCCGCTATCCGCCGCATGTAAGCGCCTAATTTGTATTGTGATGCGTTCGATTGTGCTGGAAATGAAGTTCGAACTGAAATAAAGCCAAATTAAAGACGTTACCACGACATAGATGAATAATATGAGATGAAGCCCACCCTGCCGCTATCCGCCGCATGTAAGCGCCTAATTTGTGATTGTGATGCGTTCGATTGTGCTGGAATGAAGTTCGAACTGAAATAAAGCCAAATTAAAGACGTTACCACGACATAGATGAATAATAATGAGATGAAAGTCCACCCGCCGCTATCCGCCGCATGTAAGCGCCTAATTGTGATTGTGATGCGTTCGATTGTGCTGGAATGAAGTTCGAACTGAAAGAAAGCCAAATTAAAGACGTTACCACGACATAGATGATAATAATGAGATGAAAGCCCACCTGCGCTATCCGCCGCATGTAAGCGCCTAATTTGTGATTGTGATGCGTTCGATTGTGCTGGAATAGAAGTTCGAACTGAAATAAAGCCAAATTAAAGACGTTACCACGACATAGATGAATAATAATGAGATGAAAGCCCACCTGCCGCTATCCGCCGCATGTAAGCGCCTAATTTGTGATTGTGATGCGTTCGATTGTGCTGGAATGAAGTTCGAACTGAAATAAGCCAAATAAAGACGTTACCACGACATAGATGAATAATAATGAGATGAAGCCCACCGCCGCTATCCGCCGCATGTAAGCGCCCAATTGTTGATTGTGATGCGTTCGATTGTGCTGGAAAGAAGTTCGAACTGAAATAAAGCCAAATTAAAGACGTTACCACGACATAGATGAATAATAATGAGTTGAAAGTCCACCCGCCGCTATCCGCCGCATGTAAGCGCCTAATTGTGATTGTGATGCGTTCGATTGTGCTGGAATGAAGTTCGAACTGAAATAAAAGCCAAATTAAAGACGTTACCACGACATAGATGAATAATAATGAGTGAAAGCCCACGCGCTATCCGCGCAGTAAGCGCCTAATTTGTGATTGTGATGCGTTCGATTGTGCTGGAAATGAAGTTCGAAGTGAAATAAAGCCAAATTAAAGACGTTACCACGACATAGATGAATAATAATGAGATGAAAGCCCACCTGCCGCTATCCGCCGCATGTAAGCGCCTAATTTGTGATTGGATGTTGTGCTGGAAAGAAGTTCGAACTGAATAAAGCCAAATTAAAGACGTTACCACGACATAGATGAATAATAATGAGATGAAAAGCCCACCCTGCCGCTATCCGCCGCATGTAAGCGCCTAATTTGTGATTGTGATGCGTTCGATTGTGCTGGAATGAAGTTCGAACTGAAATAAAGCCAAATTAAAGACGTTACCACGACATAGATGAATAATAATGAGTTGAAAGTCCACCCGCCGCTATCCGCCGCATGTAAGCGCCTAATTTGTGATTGTGATGCGTTCGATTGTGCTGGAATGAAGTTCGAACTGAAATAAAGCCAAATTAAAGACGTTACCACGACATAGATGAATAATAATGAGTGCACCCGCCCTATCCGCCGCATGTAAGCGCCTAATTTGTGATTGTGATGCGTTCGATTGTGCTGGAATGAAGTTCGAACTGAAATAAAGCCAAATTAAAGACGTTACCACGACATAGATGAATAATAATGAGATGAAAGCCCACCTGCCGCTATCCGCCGCATGTAAGCGCCTAATTTGTGATTGTGATGCGTTCGATTGTGCTGGAATGAAGTTCGAACTGAAATAAAGCCAAATTAAAGACGTTACCACGACATAGATGAATAATAATGAGATGAAAGCCCACCTGCCGCTATCCGCCGCATGTAAGCGCCTAATTTGTGATTGTGATGCGTTCGATTGTGCTGGAAAGAAGTTCGAACTGAAATAAAGCCAAATTAAAGACGTTACCACGACATAGATGAATAATAATGAGATCAAAGCCCACCTGCCGCTATCCGCCGCATGTAAGCGCCTAATTTGTGATTGTGATGCGTTCGATTGTGCTGGAATGAAGTTCGAACTGAAAGAAAGCCAAATTAAAGACGTTACCACGACATAGATGAATAATAATGAGATGAAAGCCCACCCTGCCGCTATCCGCCGCATGTAAGCGCCTAATTTGTGATTGTGATGCGTTCGATTGTGCTGGAATGAAGTTCGAACTGAAATAAAGCCAAATTAAAGACGTTACCACGACATAGATGAATAATAATGAGTTGAAAGCCCACCTGCCGCTATCCGCCGCATGTAAGCGCCTAATTTGTGATTGTGATGCGTTCGATTGTGCTGGAAATGAAGTTCGAACTGAAATAAAGCCAAATTAAAGACGTTACCACGACATAGATGAATAATAATGAGATGAAAGCCCACCTGCCGCTATCCGCCGCATGTAAGCGCCTAATTTGTGATTGTGATGCGTTCGATTGTGCTGGAATGAAGTTCGAACTGAAATAAAGCCAAATTAAAGACGTTACCACGACATAGATGAATAATAATGAGATGAAAGCCCACCTGCCGCTATCCGCCGCATGTAAGCGCCTAATTTGTGATGTGATGCGTTCGATTGTGCTGGAATGAAGTTCGAACTGAAATAAAGCCAAATTAAAGACGTTACCACGACATAGATGAATAATAATGAGATGAAAGCCCACCTGCCGCTATCCGCCGCATGTAAGCGCCTAATTTAGTGATTGTGCTGGAAAGAAGTTCGAACTGAATAAAGCCAAATTAAAGACGTTACCACGACATAGATGAAAATAATGAGATGAAAGCCCACCTGCGCTATCCGCCATGTAAGCGCCTAATTTGTGATTGTGCTGGAATGAAGTTCGAACTGAAATAAAGCCAAATTAAAGACGTTACCACGACATAGATGAATAATAATGAGATCAAAGCCCACCCGCCGCTATCCGCCGCATGTAAGCGCCTAATTTGTGATTGTGATGCGTTCGATTGTGCTGGAATGAAGTTCGAACTGAAATAAAGCCAAATTAAAGACGTTACCACACATAGATGAATAATAATGAGATCAAAGCGCCTAATTTGTGCATTGTGATGCGTTCGATTGTGCTGGAAAGAAGTTCGAACTGAAATAAAGCCAAATTAAAGACGTTACCACGACATAGATGAATAATAATGAGATGAAAGTCCCACCTGCCGCTATCCGCCGCATGTAGCGCCTAATTTGTGATTGTGATGCGTTCGATTGTGCTGGAATGAAGTTCGAACTGAAATAAAGCCAAATTAAAGACGTTACCACGACATAGATGAATAATAATGAGATGAAAGCCCACCCGCCGCTATCCGCCGCATGTAAGCGCCTAATTTGTGATTGTGACGCGTTCGATTGTGCTGGAATGAAGTTCGAACTGAAATAAAGCCAAATTAAAGACGTTACCACGACATAGATGAATAATAATGAGATGAAAGCCCACCTGCCGCTATCCGCCGCATGTAAGCGCCTAATTGTGATTGAGCGTTCGATTGTGCTGGAATGAAGTTCGAACTGAAATAAAGCCAAATTAAAGACGTTACCACGACATAGATGAATAATAATGAGTGAAAGCCCACCCGCCGCTATCCGCCGCATGTAAGCGCCTAATTTGTGATTGTGATGCGTTCGATTGTGCTGGAATGAAGTTCGAACTGAAATAAAGCCAAATTAAAGACGTTACCACGACATAGATGAATAATAATGAGATGAAAGTCCACCTGCCGCTATCCGCCGCATGTAAGCGCCTAATTTGTGATTATGATGCGTTCGATTGTGCTGGAATGAAGTTCGAACTGAAAGAAAGCCAAATTAAAGACGTTACCACGACATAGATGAATAATAATGAGATGAAAGTCCACCCGCCGCTATCCGCCGCATGTAAGCGCCAAATTTGTGGTTCGATTGTGCTGGAATGAAGTTCGAACTGAAATAAAGCCAAATTAAAGACGTTACCACGACATAGATGAATAATAATGAGATGAAAGTCCCACCTGCCGCTATCCGCCGCATGTAAGCGCCTAATTTGTGATTGTGACGCGTTCGATTGTGCTGGAAGAAGTTCGAACTGAAATAAAGCCAAATTAAAGACGTTACCACGACATAGATGAATAATAATGAGATGAAAGCCCACCTGCCGCTATCCGCCGCATGTAAGCGCCTAATTTGTGATTGTGATGCGTTCGATTGTGCTGGAAATGAAGTTCGAACTGAAATAAAGCCAAATTAAAGACGTTACCACGACATAGATGATAATAATGAGATGAAAGCCCACCTGCCGCTATCCGCCGCATGTAAGCGCCTAATTTGTGATTGTGATGCGTTCGATTGTGCTGGAAAGACGTTACAACTGAAAAAAAGCCAAATTAAAGACGTTACCACGACATAGATGAATAATAATGAGTTGAAAGTCCACCCGCCGCTATCCGCCGCATGTAAGCGCCTAATTTGTGATTGTGATGCGTTCGATTGTGCTGGAATGAAGTTCGAACTGAAATAAAGCCAAATTAAAGACGTTACCACGACATAGATGAATAATAATGAGATGAAAGCCCACCTGCCGCTATCCGCCGCATGTAAGCGCCTAATTTGTGATTGTGATGCGTTCGATTGTGCTGGAATGAAGTTCGAACTGAAATAAAGCCAAATTAAAGACGTTACCACGACATAGATGAATAATAATGAGATGAAAGCCCACCCGCCGCTATCCGCCGCATGTAAGCGCCTAATTTGTGATTGTGATGCGTTCGATTGTGCTGGAATGAAGTTCGAACTGAAATAAAGCCAAATTAAAGACGTTACCACGACATAGATGAATAATAATGAGATCAAATAGCCTAATTTGTGATTGTGATGCGTTCGATTGTGCTGGAATGAAGTTCGAACTGAAATAAAGCCAAATTAAAGACGTTACCACGACATAGATGAATAATAATGAGATGAAAGCCCACCTGCCGCTATCCGCCGCATGTAAGCGCCTAATTTGTGATGTGATGCGTTCGATTGTGCTGGAAAGAAGTTCGAACTGAAATAAAGCCAAATTAAAGACGTTACCACGACATAGATGAATAATAATGAGATGAAAGCCCACCCTGCCGCTATCCGCCGCATGTAAGCGCCTAATTTGTGATTGTGACGCGTTCGATTGTGCTGGAAAGACGTTCGAACTGAAATAAAGCCAAATTAAAGACGTTACCACGACATAGATGAATAATAATGAGATGAAAGCCCACCCGCCGCTATCCGCCGCATGTAAGCGCCTAATTTGTGATTGTGATGCGTTCGATTGTGCTGGAATGAAGTTCGAACTGAAATAAAGCCAAATTAAAGACGTTACCACGACATAGATGAATAATAATGAGATGAAAGCCCACCTGCCGCTATCCGCCGCATGTAAGCGCCTAATTTGTGATTGTGATGCGTTCGATTGTGCTGGAAAGAAGTTCGAACTGAAATAAAGCCAAATTAAAGACGTTACCACGACATAGATGAATAATAATGAGATGAAAGCCCACCTGCCGCTATCCGCCGCATGTAAGCGCCTAATTTGTGATTGTGATGCGTTCGATTGTGCTGGAATGAAGTTCGAACTGAAATAAAGCCAAATTAAAGACGTTACCACGACATAGATGAATAATAATGAGATGAAAGTCCACCCGCCGCTATCCGCCGCATGTAAGCGCCTAATTTGTGATTGTGATGCGTTCGATTGTGCTGGAATGAAGTTCGAACTGAAATAAAGCCAAATTAAAGACGTTACCACGACATAGATGAATAATAATGAGATGAAAGCCCACCTGCCGCTATCCGCCGCATGTAAGCGCCTAATTTGTGATTGTGATGCGTTCGATTGTGCTGGAATGAAGTTCGAACTGAAAGAAAGCCAAATTAAAGACGTTACCACGACATAGATGAATAATAATGAGATGAAAGCCCACCCTGCCGCTATCCGCCGCATGTAAGCGCCTAATTTGTGATTGGATGCGTTCGATTGTGCTGGAATGAAGTTCGAACTGAAATAAAGCCAAATTAAAGACGTTACCACGACATAGATGAATAATAATGAGATGAAAGCCCACCCTGCCGCTATCCGCCGCATGTAAGCGCCTAATTTGTGATTGAGCGTTCGATTGTGCTGGAAAGAAGTTCGAACTGAAATAAAGCCAAATTAAAGACGTTACCACGACATAGATGAATAATAATGAGATGAAAGCCCACCTGCCGCTATCCGCCGCATGTAAGCGCCTAATTTGTGATTGTGATGCGTTCGATTGTGCTGGAATGAAGTTCGAACTGAAATAAAGCCAAATTAAAGACGTTACCACGACATAGATGAATAATAATGAGATGAAAGCCCACCCGCCGCTATCCGCCGCATGTAAGCGCCTAATTTGTGATTGTGATGCGTTCGATTGTGCTGGAAATGAAGTTCGAACTGAAATAAAGCCAAATTAAAGACGTTACCACGACATAGATGAATAATAATGAGATGAAAGCCCACCTGCCGCTATCCGCCGCATGTAAGCGCCTAATTTGTGATTGTGATGCGTTCGATTGTGCTGGAAAGAAGTTCGAACTGAAATAAAGCCAAATTAAAGACGTTACCACGACATAGATGAATAATAATGAGATGAAAGCCCACCTGCCGCTATCCGCCGCATGTAAGCGCCTAATTTGTGATTGTGACGCGTTCGATTGTGCTGGAATGAAGTTCGAACTGAAATAAAGCCAAATTAAAGACGTTACCACGACATAGATGAATAATAATGAGATGAAAGCCCACCCTGCCGCTATCCGCCGCATGTAAGCGCCTAATTTGTGATTGTGATGCGTTCGATTGTGCTGGAAAGAAGTTCGAACTGAAATAAAGCCAAATTAAAGACGTTACCACGACATAGATGAATAATAATGAGATGAAAGCCCACCCGCCGCTATCCGCCGCATGTAAGCGCCTAATTTGTGATTGTGATGCGTTCGATTGTGCTGGAAAGAAGTTCGAACTGAAAGAAAGCCAAATTAAAGACGTTACCACGACATAGATGAATAATAATGAGATGAAAGCCCACCTGCCGCTATCCGCCGCATGTAAGCGCCTAATTTGTGATTGTGATGCGTTCGATTGCGGTGGAATGAAGTTCGAACTGAAAGAAAGCCAAATTAAAGACGTTACCACGACATAGATGAATAATAATGAGTTGAAAGTCCCACCCTGCCGCTATCCGCCGCATGTAAGCGCCTAATTTGTGATTGTGACGCGTTCGATTGTGCTGGAATGAAGTTCGAACTGAAATAAAGCCAAATTAAAGACGTTACCACGACATAGATGAATAATAATGAGATGAAAGCCCACCTGCCGCTATCCGCCGCATGTAAGCGCCTAATTTGTGATTGTGATGCGTTCGATTGTGCTGGAAAGAAGTTCGAACTGAAATAAAGCCAAATTAAAGACGTTACCACGACATAGATGAATAATAATGAGATGAAAGCCCACCCGCCGCTATCCGCCGCATGTAAGCGCCTAATTTGTGATTGTGACGCGTTCGATTGTGCTGGAAAGAAGTTCGAACTGAAAGAAAGCCAAATTAAAGACGTTACCACGACATAGATGAATAATAATGAGATGAAAGTCCCACCTGCCGCTATCCGCCGCATGTAAGCGCCTAATTTGTGATTGTGATGCGTTCGATTGTGCTGGAAAGACGTTACAACTGAAAAAAAGCCAAATTAAAGACGTTACCACGACATAGATGAATAATAATGAGATGAAAGCCCACCCGCCGCTATCCGCCGCATGTAAGCGCCTAATTTGTGATTGTGATGCGTTCGATTGTGCTGGAATGAAGTTCGAACTGAAATAAAGCCAAATTAAAGACGTTACCACGACATAGATGAATAATAATGAGATGAAAGCCCACCCTGCCGCTATCCGCCGCATGTAAGCGCCTAATTTGTGATTGTGATGCGTTCGATTGTGCTGGAATGAAGTTCGAACTGAAATAAAGCCAAATTAAAGACGTTACCACGACATAGATGAATAATAATGAGATGAAAGCCCACCCGCCGCTATCCGCCGCATGTAAGCGCCTAATTTGTGATTGTGATGCGTTCGATTGTGCTGGAATGAAGTTCGAACTGAAATAAAGCCAAATTAAAGACGTTACCACGACATAGATGAATAATAATGAGATGAAAGCCCACCCTGCCGCTATCCGCCGCATGTAAGCGCCTAATTTGTGGTTCGATTGTGCTGGAATGAAGTTCGAACTGAAATAAAGCCAAATTAAAGACGTTACCACGACATAGATGAATAATAATGAGATGAAAGCCCACCTGCCGCTATCCGCCGCATGTAAGCGCCTAATTTGTGATTGCGATTGTGCTGGAAAGAAGTTCGAACTGAAATAAAGCCAAATTAAAGACGTTACCACGACATAGATGAATAATAATGAGATGAAAGTCCCACCTGCCGCTATCCGCCGCATGTAAGCGCCTAATTTGTGATTGTGATGCGTTCGATTGTGCTGGAATGAAGTTCGAACTGAAATAAAGCCAAATTAAAGACGTTACCACGACATAGATGAATAATAATGAGATGAAAGCCCACCCGCCGCTATCCGCCGCATGTAAGCGCCTAATTTGTGATTGTGATGCGTTCGATTGTGCTGGAAAGAAGTTCGAACTGAAATAAAGCCAAATTAAAGACGTTACCACGACATAGATGAATAATAATGAGATGAAAGCCCACCTGCCGCTATCCGCCGCATGTAAGCGCCTAATTTGTGATTGTGATGCGTTCGATTGTGCTGGAAAGAAGTTCGAACTGAAATAAAGCCAAATTAAAGACGTTACCACGACATAGATGAATAATAATGAGATGAAAGCCCACCTGCCGCTATCCGCCGCATGTAAGCGCCTAATTTGTGATTGTGATGCGTTCGATTGTGCTGGAAAGAAGTTCGAACTGAAATAAAGCCAAATTAAAGACGTTACCACGACATAGATGAATAATAATGAGATGAAAGTCCCACCTGCCGCTATCCGCCGCATGTAAGCGCCTAATTTGTGATTGTGATGCGTTCGATTGTGCTGGAAAGAAGTTCGAACTGAAATAAAGCCAAATTAAAGACGTTACCACGACATAGATGAATAATAATGAGATGAAAGCCCACCCTGCCGCTATCCGCCGCATGTAAGCGCCTAATTTGTGATTGTGATGCGTTCGATTGTGCTGGAATGAAGTTCGAACTGAAATAAAGCCAAATTAAAGACGTTACCACGACATAGATGAATAATAATGAGATGAAAGCCCACCTGCCGCTATCCGCCGCATGTAAGCGCCTAATTTGTGATTGTGATGCGTTCGATTGTGCTGGAAAGAAGTTCGAACTGAAATAAAGCCAAATTAAAGACGTTACCACGACATAGATGAATAATAATGAGATGAAAGCCCACCCGCCGCTATCCGCCGCATGTAAGCGCCTAATTTGTGATTGTGACGCGTTCGATTGTGCTGGAATGAAGTTCGAACTGAAATAAAGCCAAATTAAAGACGTTACCACGACATAGATGAATAATAATGAGATGAAAGCCCACCCTGCCGCTATCCGCCGCATGTAAGCGCCTAATTTGTGATTGTGATGCGTTCGATTGTGCTGGAAAGAAGTTCGAACTGAAATAAAGCCAAATTAAAGACGTTACCACGACATAGATGAATAATAATGAGATGAAAGCCCACCCGCCGCTATCCGCCGCATGTAAGCGCCTAATTTGTGATTGTGATGCGTTCGATTGTGCTGGAAAGAAGTTCGAACTGAAATAAAGCCAAATTAAAGACGTTACCACGACATAGATGAATAATAATGAGATGAAAGTCCCACCTGCCGCTATCCGCCGCATGTAAGCGCCTAATTTGTGATTGTGATGCGTTCGATTGTGCTGGAAAGAAGTTCGAACTGAAATAAAGCCAAATTAAAGACGTTACCACGACATAGATGAATAATAATGAGATGAAAGCCCACCCGCCGCTATCCGCCGCATGTAAGCGCCTAATTTGTGATTGTGATGCGTTCGATTGTGCTGGAAAGAAGTTCGAACTGAAATAAAGCCAAATTAAAGACGTTACCACGACATAGATGAATAATAATGAGATGAAAGTCCACCCGCCGCTATCCGCCGCATGTAAGCGCCTAATTTGTGATTGTGATGCGTTCGATTGTGCTGGAAAGACGTTACAACTGAAAAAAGCCAAATTAAAGACGTTACCACGACATAGATGAATAATAATGAGATGAAAGCCCACCCGCCGCTATCCGCCGCATGTAAGCGCCTAATTTGTGATTGTGATGCGTTCGATTGTGCTGGAATGAAGTTCGAACTGAAAGAAAGCCAAATTAAAGACGTTACCACGACATAGATGAATAATAATGAGATGAAAGCCCACCCTGCCGCTATCCGCCGCATGTAAGCGCCTAATTTGTGATTGTGATGCGTTCGATTGTGCTGGAAAGAAGTTCGAACTGAAATAAAGCCAAATTAAAGACGTTACCACGACATAGATGAATAATAATGAGATGAAAGCCCACCTGCCGCTATCCGCCGCATGTAAGCGCCTAATTTGTGATTGTGATGCGTTCGATTGTGCTGGAAAGAAGTTCGAACTGAAATAAAGCCAAATTAAAGACGTTACCACGACATAGATGAATAATAATGAGATGAAAGTCCCACCCTGCCGCTATCCGCCGCATGTAAGCGCCTAATTTGTGATTGTGATGCGTTCGATTGTGCTGGAAAGAAGTTCGAACTGAAATAAAGCCAAATTAAAGACGTTACCACGACATAGATGAATAATAATGAGATGAAAGTCCCACCCGCCGCTATCCGCCGCATGTAAGCGCCTAATTTGTGATTGTGATGCGTTCGATTGTGCTGGAATGAAGTTCGAACTGAAATAAAGCCAAATTAAAGACGTTACCACGACATAGATGAATAATAATGAGATGAAAGCCCACCTGCCGCTATCCGCCGCATGTAAGCGCCTAATTTGTGATTGTGATGCGTTCGATTGTGCTGGAAAGAAGTTCGAACTGAAATAAAGCCAAATTAAAGACGTTACCACGACATAGATGAATAATAATGAGATGAAAGTCCACCCGCCGCTATCCGCCGCATGTAAGCGCCTAATTTGTGATTGTGATGCGTTCGATTGTGCTGGAAAGAAGTTCGAACTGAAATAAAGCCAAATTAAAGACGTTACCACGACATAGATGAATAATAATGAGATGAAAGCCCACCCTGCCGCTATCCGCCGCATGTAAGCGCCTAATTTGTGATTGTGACGCGTTCGATTGTGCTGGAAAGAAGTTCGAACTGAAATAAAGCCAAATTAAAGACGTTACCACGACATAGATGAATAATAATGAGATGAAAGCCCACCCTGCCGCTATCCGCCGCATGTAAGCGCCTAATTTGTGATTGTGATGCGTTCGATTGTGCTGGAATGAAGTTCGAACTGAAATAAAGCCAAATTAAAGACGTTACCACGACATAGATGAATAATAATGAGTTGAAAGTCCACCCGCCGCTATCCGCCGCATGTAAGCGCCTAATTTGTGATTGTGATGCGTTCGATTGTGCTGGAATGAAGTTCGAACTGAAATAAAGCCAAATTAAAGACGTTACCACGACATAGATGAATAATAATGAGATGAAAGCCCACCCGCCGCTATCCGCCGCATGTAAGCGCCTAATTTGTGATTGTGATGCGTTCGATTGTGCTGGAAATGAAGTTCGAACTGAAATAAAGCCAAATTAAAGACGTTACCACGACATAGATGAATAATAATGAGATGAAAGCCCACCCTGCCGCTATCCGCCGCATGTAAGCGCCTAATTTGTGATTGTGATGCGTTCGATTGTGCTGGAAAGAAGTTCGAACTGAAATAAAGCCAAATTAAAGACGTTACCACGACATAGATGAATAATAATGAGATGAAAGCCCACCTGCCGCTATCCGCCGCATGTAAGCGCCTAATTTGTGATTGTGATGCGTTCGATTGTGCTGGAATGAAGTTCGAACTGAAAAAAGCCAAATTAAAGACGTTACCACGACATAGATGAATAATAATGAGATGAAAGCCCACCGCCGCTATCCGCCGCATGTAAGCGCCTAATTTGTGATTGTGATGCGTTCGATTGTGCTGGAAAGAAGTTCGAACTGAAATAAAGCCAAATTAAAGACGTTACCACGACATAGATGAATAATAATGAGATGAAAGCCCACCCTGCCGCTATCCGCCGCATGTAAGCGCCTAATTTGTGATTGTGATGCGTTCGATTGTGCTGGAAAGAAGTTCGAACTGAAATAAAGCCAAATTAAAGACGTTACCACGACATAGATGAATAATAATGAGATGAAAGTCCACCCGCCGCTATCCGCCGCATGTAAGCGCCTAATTTGTGATTGTGACGCGTTCGATTGTGCTGGAATGAAGTTCGAACTGAAATAAAGCCAAATTAAAGACGTTACCACGACATAGATGAATAATAATGAGATGAAAGCCCACCTGCCGCTATCCGCCGCATGTAAGCGCCTAATTTGTGATTGTGATGCGTTCGATTGTGCTGGAATGAAGTTCGAACTGAAATAAAGCCAAATTAAAGACGTTACCACGACATAGATGAATAATAATGAGATGAAAGCCCACCCTGCCGCTATCCGCCGCATGTAAGCGCCTAATTTGTGATTGTGATGCGTTCGATTGTGCTGGAAAGAAGTTCGAACTGAAATAAAGCCAAATTAAAGACGTTACCACGACATAGATGAATAATAATGAGATGAAAGCCCACCTGCCGCTATCCGCCGCATGTAAGCGCCTAATTTGTGATTGTGACGCGTTCGATTGCGGTGGAAAGAAGTTCGAACTGAAATAAAGCCAAATTAAAGACGTTACCACGACATAGATGAATAATAATGAGATGAAAGCCCACCCTGCCGCTATCCGCCGCATGTAAGCGCCTAATTTGTGATTGTGATGCGTTCGATTGTGCTGGAAAGAAGTTCGAACTGAAATAAAGCCAAATTAAAGACGTTACCACGACATAGATGAATAATAATGAGTTGAAAGTCCCACCCGCCGCTATCCGCCGCATGTAAGCGCCTAATTTGTGATTGTGACGCGTTCGATTGTGCTGGAATGAAGTTCGAACTGAAATAAAGCCAAATTAAAGACGTTACCACGACATAGATGAATAATAATGAGATGAAAGTCCACCCGCCGCTATCCGCCGCATGTAAGCGCCTAATTTGTGATTGTGATGCGTTCGATTGTGCTGGAATGAAGTTCGAACTGAAATAAAGCCAAATTAAAGACGTTACCACGACATAGATGAATAATAATGAGATGAAAGTCCCACCCTGCCGCTATCCGCCGCATGTAAGCGCCTAATTTGTGATTGTGACGCGTTCGATTGTGCTGGAATGAAGTTCGAACTGAAATAAAGCCAAATTAAAGACGTTACCACGACATAGATGAATAATAATGAGATGAAAGTCCCACCTGCCGCTATCCGCCGCATGTAAGCGCCTAATTTGTGATTGTGACGCGTTCGATTGCGGTGGAAAGAAGTTCGAACTGAAATAAAGCCAAATTAAAGACGTTACCACGACATAGATGAATAATAATGAGATGAAAGTCCACCCTGCCGCTATCCGCCGCATGTAAGCGCCTAATTTGTGATTGTGACGCGTTCGATTGTGCTGGGAATGAAGTTCGAACTGAAATAAAGCCAAATTAAAGACGTTACCACGACATAGATGAATAATAATGAGATGAAAGCCCACCTGCCGCTATCCGCCGCATGTAAGCGCCTAATTTGTGATTGTGATGCGTTCGATTGTGCTGGAAAGAAGTTCGAACTGAAATAAAGCCAAATTAAAGACGTTACCACGACATAGATGAATAATAATGAGATGAAAGTCCCACCCGCCGCTATCCGCCGCATGTAAGCGCCTAATTTGTGATTGTGATGCGTTCGATTGTGCTGGAAAGAAGTTCGAACTGAAATAAAGCCAAATTAAAGACGTTACCACGACATAGATGAATAATAATGAGATGAAAGCCCACCTGCCGCTATCCGCCGCATGTAAGCGCCTAATTTGTGATTGTGACGCGTTCGATTGTGCTGGAAAGAAGTTCGAACTGAAATAAAGCCAAATTAAAGACGTTACCACGACATAGATGAATAATAATGAGATGAAAGCCCACCGCCGCTATCCGCCGCATGTAAGCGCCTAATTTGTGATTGTGATGCGTTCGATTGTGCTGGAAAGAAGTTCGAACTGAAATAAAGCCAAATTAAAGACGTTACCACGACATAGATGAATAATAATGAGATGAAAGCCCACCTGCCGCTATCCGCCGCATGTAAGCGCCTAATTTGTGATTGTGACGCGTTCGATTGTGCTGGAAAGAAGTTCGAACTGAAATAAAGCCAAATTAAAGACGTTACCACGACATAGATGAATAATAATGAGATGAAAGTCCACCTGCCGCTATCCGCCGCATGTAAGCGCCTAATTTGTGATTGTGATGCGTTCGATTGCGGGTGGAATGAAGTTCGAACTGAAAGAAAGCCAAAATTAAAGACGTTACCACGACATAGATGAATAATAATGAGTTGAAAGTCCACCCGCCGCTATCCGCCGCATGTAAGCGCCTAATTTGTGATTGCGACGCGTTCGATTGTGCTGGAAAGAAGTTCGAACTGAAATAAAGCCAAATTAAAGACGTTACCACGACATAGATGAATAATAATGAGATGAAAGCCCACCTGCCGCTATCCGCCGCATGTAAGCGCCTAATTTGTGATTGTGACGCGTTCGATTGTGCTGGAAAGAAGTTCGAACTGAAATAAAGCCAAATTAAAGACGTTACCACGACATAGATGAATAATAATGAGATGAAAGTCCCACCCGCCGCTATCCGCCGCATGTAAGCGCCTAATTTGTGATTGTGATGCGTTCGATTGTGCTGGAAAGAAGTTCGAACTGAAAGAAAGCCAAATTAAAGACGTTACCACGACATAGATGAATAATAATGAGATGAAAGTCCCACCTGCCGCTATCCGCCGCATGTAAGCGCCTAATTTGTGATTGTGATGCGTTCGATTGTGCTGGAAAGAAGTTCGAACTGAAATAAAGCCAAATTAAAGACGTTACCACGACATAGATGAATAATAATGAGATGAAAGTCCCACCCGCCGCTATCCGCCGCATGTAAGCGCCTAATTTGTGATTGTGATGCGTTCGATTGCGGTGGAAAGAAGTTCGAACTGAAATAAAGCCAAATTAAAGACGTTACCACGACATAGATGAATAATAATGAGTTGAAAGTCCACCCGCCGCTATCCGCCGCATGTAAGCGCCTAATTTGTGATTGCGACGCGTTCGATTGTGCTGGAAAGAAGTTCGAACTGAAATAAAGCCAAATTAAAGACGTTACCACGACATAGATGAATAATAATGAGATGAAAGTCCACCCGCCGCTATCCGCCGCATGTAAGCGCCTAATTTGTGATTGTGATGCGTTCGATTGTGCTGGAAAGAAGTTCGAACTGAAATAAAGCCAAATTAAAGACGTTACCACGACATAGATGAATAATAATGAGATGAAAGTCCCACCCTGCCGCTATCCGCCGCATGTAAGCGCCTAATTTGTGATTGTGATGCGTTCGATTGTGCTGGAATGAAGTTCGAACTGAAATAAAGCCAAATTAAAGACGTTACCACGACATAGATGAATAATAATGAGATGAAAGCCCACCTGCCGCTATCCGCCGCATGTAAGCGCCTAATTTGTGATTGTGACGCGTTCGATTGTGCTGGAATGAAGTTCGAACTGAAATAAAGCCAAATTAAAGACGTTACCACGACATAGATGAATAATAATGAGATGAAAGCCCACCTGCCGCTATCCGCCGCATGTAAGCGCCTAATTTGTGATTGTGATGCGTTCGATTGTGCTGGAAAGAAGTTCGAACTGAAATAAAGCCAAATTAAAGACGTTACCACGACATAGATGAATAATAATGAGATGAAAGTCCCACCCGCCGCTATCCGCCGCATGTAAGCGCCTAATTTGTGATTGCGATGCGTTCGATTGTGCTGGAAAGAAGTTCGAACTGAAAGAAAGCCAAATTAAAGACGTTACCACGACATAGATGAATAATAATGAGTTGAAAGTCCCACCCTGCCGCTATCCGCCGCATGTAAGCGCCTAATTTGTGATTGTGATGCGTTCGATTGTGCTGGAAAGAAGTTCGAACTGAAATAAAGCCAAATTAAAGACGTTACCACGACATAGATGAATAATAATGAGATGAAAGCCCACCTGCCGCTATCCGCCGCATGTAAGCGCCTAATTTGTGATTGTGATGCGTTCGATTGTGCGTGGAAAGAAGTTCGAACTGAAATAAAGCCAAATTAAAGACGTTACCACGACATAGATGAATAATAATGAGATGAAAGTCCCACCCGCCGCTATCCGCCGCATGTAAGCGCCTAATTTGTGATTGTGATGCGTTCGATTGTGCTGGAATGAAGTTCGAACTGAAATAAAGCCAAATTAAAGACGTTACCACGACATAGATGAATAATAATGAGATGAAAGCCCACCTGCCGCTATCCGCCGCATGTAAGCGCCTAATTTGTGATTGTGACGCGTTCGATTGTGCTGGAAAGAAGTTCGAACTGAAATAAAGCCAAATTAAAGACGTTACCACGACATAGATGAATAATAATGAGATGAAAGTCCCACCTGCCGCTATCCGCCGCATGTAAGCGCCTAATTTGTGATTGTGACGCGTTCGATTGCGGGTGGAAAGAAGTTCGAACTGAAATAAAGCCAAATTAAAGACGTTACCACGACATAGATGAATAATAATGAGATGAAAGTCCCACCCTGCCGCTATCCGCCGCATGTAAGCGCCTAATTTGTGATTGTGACGCGTTCGATTGTGCTGGAAAGAAGTTCGAACTGAAATAAAGCCAAATTAAAGACGTTACCACGACATAGATGAATAATAATGAGATGAAAGCCCACCCTGCCGCTATCCGCCGCATGTAAGCGCCTAATTTGTGATTGTGATGCGTTCGATTGTGCGGTGGAAAGAAGTTCGAACTGAAATAAAGCCAAATTAAAGACGTTACCACGACATAGATGAATAATAATGAGTTGAAAGTCCACCTGCCGCTATCCGCCGCATGTAAGCGCCTAATTTGTGATTGTGATGCGTTCGATTGTGCTGGAAAGAAGTTCGAACTGAAATAAAGCCAAATTAAAGACGTTACCACGACATAGATGAATAATAATGAGATGAAAGCCCACCTGCCGCTATCCGCCGCATGTAAGCGCCTAATTTGTGATTGTGATGCGTTCGATTGTGCTGGAAAGAAGTTCGAACTGAAATAAAGCCAAATTAAAGACGTTACCACGACATAGATGAATAATAATGAGTGAAAGTCCCACCCGCCGCTATCCGCCGCATGTAAGCGCCTAATTTGTGATTGTGATGCGTTCGATTGTGCTGGAATGAAGTTCGAACTGAAATAAAGCCAAATTAAAGACGTTACCACGACATAGATGAATAATAATGAGATGAAAGCCCACCCTGCCGCTATCCGCCGCATGTAAGCGCCTAATTTGTGATTGTGATGCGTTCGATTGTGCTGGAAAGAAGTTCGAACTGAAATAAAGCCAAATTAAAGACGTTACCACGACATAGATGAATAATAATGAGATGAAAGTCCACCCGCCGCTATCCGCCGCATGTAAGCGCCTAATTTGTGATTGTGATGCGTTCGATTGTGCTGGAATGAAGTTCGAACTGAAATAAAGCCAAATTAAAGACGTTACCACGACATAGATGAATAATAATGAGATGAAAGCCCACCTGCCGCTATCCGCCGCATGTAAGCGCCTAATTTGTGATTGTGATGCGTTCGATTGTGCTGGAAAGAAGTTCGAACTGAAATAAAGCCAAATTAAAGACGTTACCACGACATAGATGAATAATAATGAGATGAAAGCCCACCCGCCGCTATCCGCCGCATGTAAGCGCCTAATTTGTGATTGTGATGCGTTCGATTGTGCTGGAATGAAGTTCGAACTGAAATAAAGCCAAATTAAAGACGTTACCACGACATAGATGAATAATAATGAGATGAAAGTCCCACCCTGCCGCTATCCGCCGCATGTAAGCGCCTAATTTGTGATTGTGATGCGTTCGATTGTGCTGGAAAGAAGTTCGAACTGAAATAAAGCCAAATTAAAGACGTTACCACGACATAGATGAATAATAATGAGATGAAAGTCCACCCGCCGCTATCCGCCGCATGTAAGCGCCTAATTTGTGATTGTGATGCGTTCGATTGTGCTGGAAAGAAGTTCGAACTGAAATAAAGCCAAATTAAAGACGTTACCACGACATAGATGAATAATAATGAGATGAAAGTCCCACCCTGCCGCTATCCGCCGCATGTAAGCGCCTAATTTGTGATTGTGATGCGTTCGATTGTGCTGGAAAGAAGTTCGAACTGAAATAAAGCCAAATTAAAGACGTTACCACGACATAGATGAATAATAATGAGATGAAAGTCCCACCTGCCGCTATCCGCCGCATGTAAGCGCCTAATTTGTGATTGTGACGCGTTCGATTGTGCTGGAATGAAGTTCGAACTGAAATAAAGCCAAATTAAAGACGTTACCACGACATAGATGAATAATAATGAGATGAAAGCCCACCTGCCGCTATCCGCCGCATGTAAGCGCCTAATTTGTGATTGTGATGCGTTCGATTGTGCGTGGAAAGAAGTTCGAACTGAAATAAAGCCAAATTAAAGACGTTACCACGACATAGATGAATAATAATGAGATGAAAGTCCACCCGCCGCTATCCGCCGCATGTAAGCGCCTAATTTGTGATTGTGATGCGTTCGATTGTGCTGGAAAGAAGTTCGAACTGAAAGAAAGCCAAATTAAAGACGTTACCACGACATAGATGAATAATAATGAGATGAAAGTCCACCCGCCGCTATCCGCCGCATGTAAGCGCCTAATTTGTGATTGTGATGCGTTCGATTGTGCTGGAATGAAGTTCGAACTGAAATAAAGCCAAATTAAAGACGTTACCACGACATAGATGAATAATAATGAGATGAAAGTCCCACCTGCCGCTATCCGCCGCATGTAAGCGCCTAATTTGTGATTGTGATGCGTTCGATTGCGGTGGAAAGAAGTTCGAACTGAAATAAAGCCAAATTAAAGACGTTACCACGACATAGATGAATAATAATGAGATGAAAGTCCCACCCGCCGCTATCCGCCGCATGTAAGCGCCTAATTTGTGATTGTGATGCGTTCGATTGTGCTGGAATGAAGTTCGAACTGAAATAAAGCCAAATTAAAGACGTTACCACGACATAGATGAATAATAATGAGATGAAAGCCCACCCTGCCGCTATCCGCCGCATGTAAGCGCCTAATTTGTGATTGTGATGCGTTCGATTGTGCTGGAATGAAGTTCGAACTGAAATAAAGCCAAATTAAAGACGTTACCACGACATAGATGAATAATAATGAGTTGAAAGCCCACCCTGCCGCTATCCGCCGCATGTAAGCGCCTAATTTGTGATTGTGACGCGTTCGATTGTGCTGGAAAGAAGTTCGAACTGAAATAAAGCCAAATTAAAGACGTTACCACGACATAGATGAATAATAATGAGATGAAAGTCCACCCTGCCGCTATCCGCCGCATGTAAGCGCCTAATTTGTGATTGTGATGCGTTCGATTGTGCGTGGAATGAAGTTCGAACTGAAATAAAGCCAAATTAAAGACGTTACCACGACATAGATGAATAATAATGAGTTGAAAGTCCACCCGCCGCTATCCGCCGCATGTAAGCGCCTAATTTGTGATTGTGATGCGTTCGATTGTGCTGGAAAGAAGTTCGAACTGAAATAAAAGCCAAATTAAAGACGTTACCACGACATAGATGAATAATAATGAGATGAAAGTCCCACCTGCCGCTATCCGCCGCATGTAAGCGCCTAATTTGTGATTGTGATGCGTTCGATTGTGGTGGAAAGAAGTTCGAACTGAAATAAAGCCAAATTAAAGACGTTACCACGACATAGATGAATAATAATGAGATGAAAGCCCACCTGCCGCTATCCGCCGCATGTAAGCGCCTAATTTGTGATTGTGAGCGTTCGATTGTGCTGGAAAGAAGTTCGAACTGAAATAAAGCCAAATTAAAGACGTTACCACGACATAGATGAATAATAATGAGATGAAAGCCCACCCGCCGCTATCCGCCGCATGTAAGCGCCTAATTTGTGATTGTGATGCGTTCGATTGTGCTGGAAATGAAGTTCGAACTGAAATAAAGCCAAATTAAAGACGTTACCACGACATAGATGAATAATAATGAGATGAAAGCCCACCTGCCGCTATCCGCCGCATGTAAGCGCCTAATTTGTGATTGTGATGCGTTCGATTGCGGTGGAAAGAAGTTCGAACTGAAATAAAGCCAAATTAAAGACGTTACCACGACATAGATGAATAATAATGAGATGAAAGTCCACCCGCCGCTATCCGCCGCATGTAAGCGCCTAATTTGTGATTGTGATGCGTTCGATTGTGCTGGAAATGAAGTTCGAACTGAAATAAAGCCAAATTAAAGACGTTACCACGACATAGATGAATAATAATGAGATGAAAGTCCCACCTGCCGCTATCCGCCGCATGTAAGCGCCTAATTTGTGATTGTGATGCGTTCGATTGCGGTGGAAAGAAGTTCGAACTGAAATAAAGCCAAATTAAAGACGTTACCACGACATAGATGAATAATAATGAGATGAAAGCCCACCCGCCGCTATCCGCCGCATGTAAGCGCCTAATTTGTGATTGTGATGCGTTCGATTGTGCTGGAAAGAAGTTCGAACTGAAATAAAGCCAAATTAAAGACGTTACCACGACATAGATGAATAATAATGAGATGAAAGCCCACCTGCCGCTATCCGCCGCATGTAAGCGCCTAATTTGTGATTGTGATGCGTTCGATTGTGGTGGAAAGAAGTTCGAACTGAAATAAAGCCAAATTAAAGACGTTACCACGACATAGATGAATAATAATGAGATGAAAGTCCACCCGCCGCTATCCGCCGCATGTAAGCGCCTAATTTGTGATTGTGACGCGTTCGATTGCGGTGGAAAGAAGTTCGAACTGAAATAAAGCCAAATTAAAGACGTTACCACGACATAGATGAATAATAATGAGTTGAAAGCCCACCCTGCCGCTATCCGCCGCATGTAAGCGCCTAATTTGTGATTGTGACGCGTTCGATTGTGCTGGAAAGAAGTTCGAACTGAAATAAAGCCAAATTAAAGACGTTACCACGACATAGATGAATAATAATGAGATGAAAGTCCCACCTGCCGCTATCCGCCGCATGTAAGCGCCTAATTTGTGATT
This sequence comes from Colossoma macropomum, assembly GCF_904425465.1. Classification (NCBI taxonomy): domain Eukaryota; kingdom Metazoa; phylum Chordata; class Actinopteri; order Characiformes; family Serrasalmidae; genus Colossoma; species Colossoma macropomum. The sequence continues at coordinate 28,484 of NW_023495183.1, read as the reverse complement.
GTGACGCGTTCGATTGCGGTGGAAAGAAGTTCGAACTGAAATAAAGCCAAATTAAAGACGTTACCACGACATAGATGAATAATAATGAGTTGAAAGTCCACCTGCCGCTATCCGCCGCATGTAAGCGCCTAATTTGTGATTGTGACGCGTTCGATTGCGGGTGGAAAGAAGTTCGAACTGAAATAAAGCCAAATTAAAGACGTTACCACGACATAGATGAATAATAATGAGATGAAAGTCCCACCTGCCGCTATCCGCCGCATGTAAGCGCCTAATTTGTGATTGTGACGCGTTCGATTGTGCTGGAAATGAAGTTCGAACTGAAATAAAGCCAAATTAAAGACGTTACCACGACATAGATGAATAATAATGAGATGAAAGCCCACCCTGCCGCTATCCGCCGCATGTAAGCGCCTAATTTGTGATTGTGACGCGTTCGATTGTGCTGGAAAGAAGTTCGAACTGAAATAAAGCCAAATTAAAGACGTTACCACGACATAGATGAATAATAATGAGTTGAAAGTCCACCCTGCCGCTATCCGCCGCATGTAAGCGCCTAATTTGTGATTGTGACGCGTTCGATTGTGCTGGAAAGAAGTTCGAACTGAAATAAAGCCAAATTAAAGACGTTACCACGACATAGATGAATAATAATGAGATGAAAGTCCACCCGCCGCTATCCGCCGCATGTAAGCGCCTAATTTGTGATTGTGATGCGTTCGATTGTGCTGGAATGAAGTTCGAACTGAAATAAAGCCAAATTAAAGACGTTACCACGACATAGATGAATAATAATGAGATGAAAGCCCACCCTGCCGCTATCCGCCGCATGTAAGCGCCTAATTTGTGATTGTGACGCGTTCGATTGTGCTGGAATGAAGTTCGAACTGAAATAAAGCCAAATTAAAGACGTTACCACGACATAGATGAATAATAATGAGTTGAAAGTCCCACCCGCCGCTATCCGCCGCATGTAAGCGCCTAATTTGTGATTGCGATGCGTTCGATTGTGCTGGAAAGAAGTTCGAACTGAAATAAAGCCAAATTAAAGACGTTACCACGACATAGATGAATAATAATGAGATGAAAGCCCACCTGCCGCTATCCGCCGCATGTAAGCGCCTAATTTGTGATTGTGATGCGTTCGATTGTGCTGGAAAGAAGTTCGAACTGAAATAAAGCCAAATTAAAGACGTTACCACGACATAGATGAATAATAATGAGATGAAAGCCCACCCTGCCGCTATCCGCCGCATGTAAGCGCCTAATTTGTGATTGTGATGCGTTCGATTGTGCTGGAAAGAAGTTCGAACTGAAATAAAAGCCAAATTAAAGACGTTACCACGACATAGATGAATAATAATGAGATGAAAGTCCACCTGCCGCTATCCGCCGCATGTAAGCGCCTAATTTGTGATTGTGATGCGTTCGATTGTGCTGGAAAGAAGTTCGAACTGAAATAAAAGCCAAATTAAAGACGTTACCACGACATAGATGAATAATAATGAGATGAAAGCCCACCTGCCGCTATCCGCCGCATGTAAGCGCCTAATTTGTGATTGTGACGCGTTCGATTGTGCTGGAATGAAGTTCGAACTGAAATAAAGCCAAATTAAAGACGTTACCACGACATAGATGAATAATAATGAGATGAAAGCCCACCCTGCCGCTATCCGCCGCATGTAAGCGCCTAATTTGTGATTGTGATGCGTTCGATTGTGCTGGAATGAAGTTCGAACTGAAATAAAGCCAAATTAAAGACGTTACCACGACATAGATGAATAATAATGAGATGAAAGTCCACCTGCCGCTATCCGCCGCATGTAAGCGCCTAATTTGTGATTGTGATGCGTTCGATTGCGCTGGAAAGAAGTTCGAACTGAAATAAAGCCAAATTAAAGACGTTACCACGACATAGATGAATAATAATGAGTTGAAAGCCCACCCGCCGCTATCCGCCGCATGTAAGCGCCTAATTTGTGATTGTGACGCGTTCGATTGTGCTGGAAAGAAGTTCGAACTGAAATAAAGCCAAATTAAAGACGTTACCACGACATAGATGAATAATAATGAGATGAAAGCCCACCTGCCGCTATCCGCCGCATGTAAGCGCCTAATTTGTGATTGTGACGCGTTCGATTGTGCTGGAAAGAAGTTCGAACTGAAATAAAGCCAAATTAAAGACGTTACCACGACATAGATGAATAATAATGAGATGAAAGCCCACCTGCCGCTATCCGCCGCATGTAAGCGCCTAATTTGTGATTGTGATGCGTTCGATTGTGCTGGAAAGAAGTTCGAACTGAAATAAAGCCAAATTAAAGACGTTACCACGACATAGATGAATAATAATGAGATGAAAGTCCCACCTGCCGCTATCCGCCGCATGTAAGCGCCTAATTTGTGATTGTGACGCGTTCGATTGGCGTGGAATGAAGTTCGAACTGAAATAAAGCCAAATTAAAGACGTTACCACGACATAGATGAATAATAATGAGATGAAAGTCCACCCGCCGCTATCCGCCGCATGTAAGCGCCTAATTTGTGATTGTGATGCGTTCGATTGTGCTGGAATGAAGTTCGAACTGAAATAAAAGCCAAATTAAAGACGTTACCACGACATAGATGAATAATAATGAGATGAAAGCCCACCTGCCGCTATCCGCCGCATGTAAGCGCCTAATTTGTGATTGTGATGCGTTCGATTGTGCGGTGGAAAGAAGTTCGAACTGAAATAAAGCCAAATTAAAGACGTTACCACGACATAGATGAATAATAATGAGATGAAAGTCCCACCCGCCGCTATCCGCCGCATGTAAGCGCCTAATTTGTGATTGTGACGCGTTCGATTGTGCTGGAAAGAAGTTCGAACTGAAATAAAGCCAAATTAAAGACGTTACCACGACATAGATGAATAATAATGAGATGAAAGCCCACCTGCCGCTATCCGCCGCATGTAAGCGCCTAATTTGTGATTGCGACGCGTTCGATTGTGCTGGAAAGAAGTTCGAACTGAAATAAAGCCAAATTAAAGACGTTACCACGACATAGATGAATAATAATGAGATGAAAGCCCACCTGCCGCTATCCGCCGCATGTAAGCGCCTAATTTGTGATTGTGATGCGTTCGATTGTGCTGGAATGAAGTTCGAACTGAAATAAAGCCAAATTAAAGACGTTACCACGACATAGATGAATAATAATGAGTTGAAAGTCCACCCTGCCGCTATCCGCCGCATGTAAGCGCCTAATTTGTGATTGTGACGCGTTCGATTGTGCTGGAAAGAAGTTCGAACTGAAATAAAGCCAAATTAAAGACGTTACCACGACATAGATGAATAATAATGAGATGAAAGCCCACCCTGCCGCTATCCGCCGCATGTAAGCGCCTAATTTGTGATTGTGATGCGTTCGATTGTGCTGGAAATGAAGTTCGAACTGAAATAAAGCCAAATTAAAGACGTTACCACGACATAGATGAATAATAATGAGATGAAAGCCCACCTGCCGCTATCCGCCGCATGTAAGCGCCTAATTTGTGATTGTGATGCGTTCGATTGCGGTGGAAAGAAGTTCGAACTGAAATAAAGCCAAATTAAAGACGTTACCACGACATAGATGAATAATAATGAGATGAAAGCCCACCGCCGCTATCCGCCGCATGTAAGCGCCTAATTTGTGATTGTGATGCGTTCGATTGTGCTGGAAAGAAGTTCGAACTGAAATAAAGCCAAATTAAAGACGTTACCACGACATAGATGAATAATAATGAGATGAAAGCCCACCTGCCGCTATCCGCCGCATGTAAGCGCCTAATTTGTGATTGTGACGCGTTCGATTGTGCTGGAAAGAAGTTCGAACTGAAATAAAGCCAAATTAAAGACGTTACCACGACATAGATGAATAATAATGAGATGAAAGCCCACCCGCCGCTATCCGCCGCATGTAAGCGCCTAATTTGTGATTGTGATGCGTTCGATTGCGGTGGAAAGAAGTTCGAACTGAAATAAAGCCAAATTAAAGACGTTACCACGACATAGATGAATAATAATGAGATGAAAGTCCACCTGCCGCTATCCGCCGCATGTAAGCGCCTAATTTGTGATTGTGACGCGTTCGATTGCGGGTGGAAAGAAGTTCGAACTGAAATAAAGCCAAATTAAAGACGTTACCACGACATAGATGAATAATAATGAGATGAAAGTCCCACCCGCCGCTATCCGCCGCATGTAAGCGCCTAATTTGTGATTGTGATGCGTTCGATTGTGCTGGAATGAAGTTCGAACTGAAATAAAAGCCAAATTAAAGACGTTACCACGACATAGATGAATAATAATGAGATGAAAGCCCACCTGCCGCTATCCGCCGCATGTAAGCGCCTAATTTGTGATTGTGATGCGTTCGATTGTGCTGGAAAGAAGTTCGAACTGAAATAAAAGCCAAATTAAAGACGTTACCACGACATAGATGAATAATAATGAGATGAAAGTCCCACCCGCCGCTATCCGCCGCATGTAAGCGCCTAATTTGTGATTGTGATGCGTTCGATTGTGCTGGAAAGAAGTTCGAACTGAAATAAAGCCAAATTAAAGACGTTACCACGACATAGATGAATAATAATGAGATGAAAGTCCCACCTGCCGCTATCCGCCGCATGTAAGCGCCTAATTTGTGATTGTGACGCGTTCGATTGTGCTGGAAAGAAGTTCGAACTGAAATAAAGCCAAATTAAAGACGTTACCACGACATAGATGAATAATAATGAGATGAAAGCCCACCCGCCGCTATCCGCCGCATGTAAGCGCCTAATTTGTGATTGTGATGCGTTCGATTGTGCTGGAAATGAAGTTCGAACTGAAATAAAGCCAAATTAAAGACGTTACCACGACATAGATGAATAATAATGAGATGAAAGTCCACCTGCCGCTATCCGCCGCATGTAAGCGCCTAATTTGTGATTGCGATGCGTTCGATTGTGCTGGAAAGAAGTTCGAACTGAAATAAAGCCAAATTAAAGACGTTACCACGACATAGATGAATAATAATGAGATGAAAGTCCCACCCGCCGCTATCCGCCGCATGTAAGCGCCTAATTTGTGATTGTGATGCGTTCGATTGTGCTGGAAAGAAGTTCGAACTGAAATAAAAGCCAAATTAAAGACGTTACCACGACATAGATGAATAATAATGAGATGAAAGCCCACCTGCCGCTATCCGCCGCATGTAAGCGCCTAATTTGTGATTGTGATGCGTTCGATTGCGGTGGAAAGAAGTTCGAAACTGAAATAAAGCCAAATTAAAGACGTTACCACGACATAGATGAATAATAATGAGATGAAAGCCCACCCGCCGCTATCCGCCGCATGTAAGCGCCTAATTTGTGATTGCGATGCGTTCGATTGTGCTGGAAAGAAGTTCGAACTGAAATAAAGCCAAATTAAAGACGTTACCACGACATAGATGAATAATAATGAGATGAAAGCCCACCTGCCGCTATCCGCCGCATGTAAGCGCCTAATTTGTGATTGTGACGCGTTCGATTGTGCTGGAAAGAAGTTCGAACTGAAATAAAGCCAAATTAAAGACGTTACCACGACATAGATGAATAATAATGAGATGAAAGCCCACCTGCCGCTATCCGCCGCATGTAAGCGCCTAATTTGTGATTGTGATGCGTTCGATTGTGCTGGAAAGAAGTTCGAACTGAAATAAAAACAAATTAAAGACGTTACCACGACATAGATGAATAATAATGAGATGAAAGCCCACCCTGCCACTATCCGCCGCATGTAAGCGCCTAATTTGTGATTGTGATGCGTTCGATTGTGCTGGAAAGAAGTTCGAACTGAAATAAAAGCCAAATTAAAGACGTTACCACGACATAGATGAATAATAATGAGATGAAAGCCCACCTGCCGCTATCCGCCGCATGTAAGCGCCTAATTTGTGATTGTGACGCGTTCGATTGCGGTGGAAAGAAGTTCGAACTGAAATAAAGCCAAATTAAAGACGTTACCACGACATAGATGAATAATAATGAGTTGAAAGTCCACCCTGCCGCTATCCGCCGCATGTAAGCGCCTAATTTGTGATTGTGATGCGTTCGATTGTGCTGGAATGAAGTTCGAACTGAAATAAAAGCCAAATTAAAGACGTTACCACGACATAGATGAATAATAATGAGATGAAAGCCCACCTGCCGCTATCCGCCGCATGTAAGCGCCTAATTTGTGATTGCGACGCGTTCGATTGTGCTGGAAAGAAGTTCGAACTGAAATAAAGCCAAATTAAAGACGTTACCACGACATAGATGAATAATAATGAGATGAAAGCCCACCTGCCGCTATCCGCCGCATGTAAGCGCCTAATTTGTGATTGTGATGCGTTCGATTGCGGTGGAAAGAAGTTCGAACTGAAATAAAACCAAATTAAAGACGTTACCACGACATAGATGAATAATAATGAGATGAAAGTCCCACCTGCCGCTATCCGCCGCATGTAAGCGCCTAATTTGTGATTGTGACGCGTTCGATTGTGCTGGAAAGAAGTTCGAACTGAAATAAAGCCAAATTAAAGACGTTACCACGACATAGATGAATAATAATGAGTTGAAAGTCCACCCGCCGCTATCCGCCGCATGTAAGCGCCTAATTTGTGATTGTGATGCGTTCGATTGTGCTGGAAAGACGTTACAACTGAAATAAAGCCAAATTAAAGACGTTACCACGACATAGATGAATAATAATGAGTTGAAAGTCCACCTGCCGCTATCCGCCGCATGGAAGCGCCTAATTTGTGATTGCGACGCGTTCGATTGCGGGGGATCAAGATTCGAACTGAAATAAAGCCAAAATAAAGACGTTACCACGACATAGATGAATAATAATGAGTTGAAAGTCCACCCGCCGCTATCCGCCGCATGTAAGCGCCTAATTTGTGATTGCGACGCGTTCGATTGTGCTGGAATGAAGTTCGAACTGAAATAAAACCAAATTAAAGACGTTACCACGACATAGATGAATAATAATGAGATGAAAGTCCACCCGCCGCTATCCGCCGCATGTAAGCGCCTAATTTGTGATTGTGATGCGTTCGATTGCGGTGGAAAGAAGTTCGAACTGAAATAAAGCCAAATTAAAGACGTTACCACGACATAGATGAATAATAATGAGATGAAAGTCCACCTGCCGCTATCCGCCGCATGTAAGCGCCTAATTTGTGATTGTGACGCGTTCGATTGTGTGGAAAGAAGTTCGAACTGAAATAAAGCCAAATTAAAGACGTTACCACGACATAGATGAATAATAATGAGTTGAAAGTCCACCGCCGCTATCCGCCGCATGTAAGCGCCTAATTTGTGATTGTGACGCGTTCGATTGCGGTGGAAAGAAGTTCGAACTGAAAGAAAGCCAAATTAAAGACGTTACCACGACATAGATGAATAATAATGAGATGAAAGCCCACCTGCCGCTATCCGCCGCATGTAAGCGCCTAATTTGTGATTGTGATGCGTTCGATTGTGCTGGAAAGAAGTTCGAACTGAAATAAAGCCAAATTAAAGACGTTACCACGACATAGATGAATAATAATGAGATGAAAGTCCACCTGCCGCTATCCGCCGCATGTAAGCGCCTAATTTGTGATTGTGGCGCGTTCGATTGCGGGGGATCAAGATTCGAACTGAAATAAAGCCAAAATAAAGACGTTATCACGACATAGATGAATAATAATGAGATGAAAGTCCACCCGCCACTATCCGCCGCATGTAAGCGCCTAATTTGTGATTGTGATGCGTTCGATTGTGCTGGAATGAAGTTCGAACTGAAATAAAACCAAATTAAAGACGTTACCACGACATAGATGAATAATAATGAGATGAAAGTCCACCCGCCGCTATCCGCCGCATGTAAGCGCCTAATTTGTGATTGCGACGCGTTCGATTGTGCGGTGGAAAGAAGTTCGAACTGAAATAAAACCAAATTAAAGACGTTACCACGACATAGATGAATAATAATGAGTTGAAAGTCCACCCGCCACTATCCGCCGCATGTAAGCGCCTAATTTGTGATTGTGATGCGTTCGATTGTGCGGTGGAAAGAAGTTCGAACTGAAATAAAAACAAATTAAAGACGTTACCACGACATAGATGAATAATAATGAGATGAAAGTCCACCTGCCGCTATCCGCCGCATGTAAGCGCCTAATTTGTGATTGTGACGCGTTCGATTGCGGTGGAAAGAAGTTCGAACTGAAATAAAGCCAAATTAAAGACGTTACCACGACATAGATGAATAATAATGAGATGAAAGTCCACCCGCCGCTATCCGCCGCATGTAAGCGCCTAATTTGTGATTGTGATGCGTTCGATTGTGCTGGAATGAAGTTCGAACTGAAATAAAAAACAAATTAAAGACGTTACCACGACATAGATGAATAATAATGAGATGAAGCCCACCTGCCGCTATCCGCCGCATGTAAGCGCCTAATTTGTGATTGTGATGCGTTCGATTGTGCGGTGGAAAGAAGTTCGAACTGAAATAAAGCCAAATTAAAGACGTTACCACGACATAGATGAATAATAATGAGATGAAAGTCCCACCCGCCGCTATCCGCCGCATGTAAGCGCCTAATTTGTGATTGTGATGCGTTCGATTGTGCTGGAATGAAGTTCGAACTGAAATAAAGCCAAATTAAAGACGTTACCACGACATAGATGAATAATAATGAGATGAAAGCCCACCTGCCGCTATCCGCCGCATGTAAGCGCCTAATTTGTGATTGTGATGCGTTCGATTGTGCTGGAAATGAAGTTCGAACTGAAATAAAAGCCAAATTAAAGACGTTACCACGACATAGATGAATAATAATGAGATGAAAGTCCACCCTGCCGCTATCCGCCGCATGTAAGCGCCTAATTTGTGATTGTGATGCGTTCGATTGTGCTGGAAAGAAGTTCGAACTGAAATAAAGCCAAATTAAAGACGTTACCACGACATAGATGAATAATAATGAGATGAAAGCCCACCCTGCCGCTATCCGCCGCATGTAAGCGCCTAATTTGTGATTGTGATGCGTTCGATTGTGCGGTGGAAAGAAGTTCGAACTGAAAAAAAGCCAAATTAAAGACGTTACCACGACATAGATGAATAATAATGAGTTGAAAGTCCACCCGCCGCTATCCGCCGCATGTAAGCGCCTAATTTGTGATTGTGATGCGTTCGATTGCGGTGGAAAGAAGTTCGAACTGAAATAAAGCCAAATTAAAGACGTTACCACGACATAGATGAATAATAATGAGATGAAAGCCCACCTGCCGCTATCCGCCGCATGTAAGCGCCTAATTTGTGATTGTGACGCGTTCGATTGTGCTGGAAAGAAGTTCGAACTGAAATAAAGCCAAATTAAAGACGTTACCACGACATAGATGAATAATAATGAGATGAAAGTCCCACCCGCCGCTATCCGCCGCATGTAAGCGCCTAATTTGTGATTGTGATGCGTTCGATTGTGCTGGAATGAAGTTCGAACTGAAATAAAGCCAAATTAAAGACGTTACCACGACATAGATGAATAATAATGAGATGAAAGTCCACCTGCCGCTATCCGCCGCATGTAAGCGCCTAATTTGTGATTGTGACGCGTTCGATTGTGCTGGAAAGAAGTTCGAACTGAAATAAAGCCAAATTAAAGACGTTACCACGACATAGATGAATAATAATGAGATGAAAGCCCACCTGCCGCTATCCGCCGCATGTAAGCGCCTAATTGTGATTGTGATGCGTTCGATTGCGGTGGAAAGAAGTTCGAACTGAAATAAAGCCAAATTAAAGACGTTACCACGACATAGATGAATAATAATGAGATGAAAGTCCACCCGCCGCTATCCGCCGCATGTAAGCGCCTAATTTGTGATTGTGATGCGTTCGATTGTGCTGGAAAGAAGTTCGAACTGAAATAAAAGCCAAATTAAAGACGTTACCACGACATAGATGAATAATAATGAGATGAAAGCCCACCTGCCGCTATCCGCCGCATGTAAGCGCCTAATTTGTGATTGTGATGCGTTCGATTGTGCGTGGAAAGAAGTTCGAACTGAAATAAAAGCCAAATTAAAGACGTTACCACGACATAGATGAATAATAATGAGATGAAAGTCCACCTGCCGCTATCCGCCGCATGTAAGCGCCTAATTTGTGATTGTGATGCGTTCGATTGTGCTGGAATGAAGTTCGAACTGAAATAAAGCCAAATTAAAGACGTTACCACGACATAGATGAATAATAATGAGATGAAAGCCCACCTGCCGCTATCCGCCGCATGTAAGCGCCTAATTTGTGATTGTGATGCGTTCGATTGTGCTGGAAAGAAGTTCGAACTGAAATAAAACCAAATTAAAGACGTTACCACGACATAGATGAATAATAATGAGATGAATGCCCACCTGCCGCTATCCGCCGCATGTAAGCGCCTAATTTGTGATTGTGACGCGTTCGATTTTGCTGGAAAGAAGTTCGAACTGAAATAAAAGCCAAATTAAAGACGTTACCACGACATAGATGAATAATAATGAGATGAAAGTCCCACCCGCCGCTATCCGCCGCATGTAAGCGCCTAATTTGTGATTGTGATGCGTTCGATTGTGCTGGAAAGAAGTTCGAACTGAAATAAAGCCAAATTAAAGACGTCACCACGAAATAGATGAATAATAATGAGATGAAAGTCCCACCCGCCGCTATCCGCCGCATGTAACCGCCTAATTTGTGATTGTGATGCGTTCGATTGCGGTGGAAAGAAGTTCTAACTTGAAGAAAGCCAAATTAAAGACGTTACCACGAAATAGATGAATAATAATGAGATGAAAGCCCACCTGCCGCTATCCGCCGCATGTAAGCGCCTAATTTGTGATTGCGACGCGTTCGATTGCGTGGAAAGAAGTTCCAACTGAAATAAAGCCAAATTAAAGACGTTACCACGACATAGATGAATAATAATGAGATGAAAGTCCACCGCCGCTATCCGCCGCATGTAAGCGCCTAATTTGTGATTGCGACGCGTTCGATTTTGCTGGAAAGAAGTTCGAACTGAAATAAAAACAAATTAAAGACGTTACCACGACATAGATGAATAATAATGAGTTGAAAGTCCCACCCGCCGCTATCCGCCGCATGTAAGCGCCTAATTTGTGATTGTGATGCGTTCGATTGTGCTGGAATGAAGTTCGAACTGAAATAAAACAAATTAAAGACGTTACCACGACATAGATGAATAATAATGAGATGAAAGCCCACCTGCCGCTATCCGCCGCATGTAAGCGCCTAATTTGTGATTGCGACGCGTTCGATTTGCTGGAAAGAAGTTCGAACTGAAATAAAGCCAAATTAAAGACGTTACCACGACATAGATGAATAATAATGAGATCAAAGCCCACCCGCCGCTATCCACCGCATGTAAGCGACTAATGTGTGATTTCGACGCGGTCGATTGTGCTGGAAAGAAGTTTGAACTGAAATAAAGCCAAATTAAAGACGTTACCACGACATAGATGAATAATAATGAGATGAAAGCCCACCTGCCGCTATCCGCCGCATGTAAGCGCCTAATTCGTGATTATGATGCGTTCGATTGCGGTGGAAAGAAGTTCGAACTTAAAGAAAGCCAAATTAAAGACGTTACCACGACATAGATGAATAATAATGAGTTGAAAGTCCACCCGCCGCTATCCGCCGCATGTAAGCGCCTAATTTGTCATTGTGATGCGTTCGATTGTGCTGGAATGAAGTTCGAACTGAAATAAAAACAAATTAAAGACGTTACCACGACATAGATGAATAATAATGAGATGAAAGCCCACCTGCCGCTATCCGCCGCATGTAAGCGCCTAATTTGTGATTGTGACGCGTTCGATTGTGCTGGAAAAAAGTTCGAACTGAAATAAAGCCAAATTACAGATCTTACCACGACATAGATGAATAATAATGAGATGATAGTCCATCCGCCGCTATCCGCCGCATGTAAGCGCCTAATTTGTGATTGCGACGCGTTCGATTTTGCTGGAAAGAAGTTCGAACTGAAATAAAGCCAAATTAAAGACGTTACCACGACATAGATGAATAATAATGAGATGAAAGCCCACCCGCCGCTATCCGCCGCATGTAAGCGCCTAATTTGTGATTGCGACGCGTTCGATTGTGCTGGAAAGAAGTTCGAACTGAAATAAAGCCAAATTACAGATGTTACCACGACATAGATGAATAATGATGAGATGAACGTCCACCTGTCGCTATCCGCCACATGTAAGCGCCTAATTTGTGATTGCGGCGCGTTCGATTGCGGGGGATCAAGATTCGACCTGAAATAAAGCCAAAATAAAGACGTTATCATGACATAGATGAATAATAATGAGTTGAAAGTCCAACCGCCACTATCTGCCGCATGTAAGCGCCTAATTTGTGATTGCGACGCGTTCGATTGTGCTGGAATGAAGTTCGAACTGAAATAAAACCAAATTAAAGACGTTACCACGACATAGATGAATAATTATGAGATGAAAGTCCACCCGCCACAATCCGCCGCATGTAAGCGCCTAATTTGTGATTGTGATGCGTTCGATTGCGGTGGAAAGACGTTCGAACTGAAATAAAGCCAAATTAAAGAAGTTACCACGACATAGATGAATAATAATGAGTTGAAAGTTCACCTGCCGCTATCCGCCGCATGTAAGCGCCTAATCTATGATTGCGACGCGTTCGATTGTGGAGGAAAGAAGTTCGAACTGAAATAAAGCGAATTTAAAGACATTACCACGACATAGATGAATAATGAGTTGATAGTCCATCCGCCGCTATCCGCCGCATGTAAGCGCCTAATTTGTGATTGTGATGCGTTCGATTGCGGTCGAAAGAAGTTCGAACTTAAAGAAAGCCAAATTAAAGACGTTACCACGACATAGATGAATAATTATGAGATGAATGCCCACCTGCCGCTATCCGCCGCATGTAAGCGCCTAATTTGTGATTGTGATGCGTTCGATTGCGGTCGAAAGAAGTTTGAACTGAAATAAAGCTAAATTAAAGAAGTTACCACGACATAGACGAATAATAATGAGATGAAAGTTCACCTGCCCCTATCCGCCGCATGTAAGCGCCTAATTTGTGATTGTGGCGCGTTCGATTGCGGGGGATCAAGATTCGACCTGAGATAAAGCCAAAATAAAGAAGTTATCACGACATAGATGAATAATAATGAGATGAAAGTCCTCCCGCCACTATCCGCCGCATGTAAGCGCCTAATTTGTGATTGTGATGCTTTCGATTGTGGTGGAATGAAGTTCAAACTGAAATAAAACCAAATTAAAGACGTTACCACGACATAGATGAATAATTATGAGATGAAAGTCCACCCGCCACAATCCGCCGCATGTAAGCGCCTAATTTGTGATTGCGACGCGTTCGATTGTGCGGTGGAAAGAAGTTCGAACTGAAATGAAAACCAAATTAAAGACGTTACCACAACATAGATTAATAATAATGAGTTGAAAGTCCACCCGCCACTATCCGCCGCATGTAAGCGCCTAATTTGTGATTGTGATGCGTTCGATTGTGCGGTGGAAAGAAGTTCGAACTGAAATAAAAACAAATTAAAGACATTACCACGACATAGATGAATAATTATGAGATGAATGCCCACCTGCCGCTATCCGCCGAATGTAAGAGCCTAATTTGTGATTGTGATGCGTTCGATTGTTCGGTGGAAAGAAGTTCGAACTGAAATAAAGCCAAATTAAAGACGTTACCACGACATAGATGAATAATAATGAGTTGAAAGAACACCCGCCACTATCCACCGAATGTAAGCGCATAATTTGTGATTGTGATGCGTTCGATTGTGCTGGAATGAAGTTCGAACTGAAATAAAAATAAATTAAAGACGTTACCACGAAATAGATGAATAATAATGAGATGAAAGCCCACCTGCCGCTATCCGCCGCATGTAAGCGCCTAATTTGTGATTGCGACGCGTTCGATTGTGCTGGAAAGAAGTTCGAACTGAAATAAAGCCAAATTAAAGAAGTTACCACGACATAGATGAATAATAATGAGATCAAAGCCCACCTGCCGCTATCCGCCGCATGTAAGCGCCTAATTCGTGATTATGATGCGTTCGATTGCGGTGGAAAGAAGTTCGAACTGAAAGAAAGCCAAATTAAAGACGTTACCACGACATAGATGAATAATAATGAGTTGAAAGTCCACCCGCCGCTATCCGCCGCATGTAAGCGCCTAATTTGTGATTGTGACGCGTTCGATTGCGGTGGAAAGAAGTTCGAACTTAAAGAAAGCCAAATTAAAGACGTTACCACGACATAGATGAATAATTATGAGATGAATGCCCACCTGCCGCTATCCGCCGCATGTAAGCGCCTAATTTGTGATTGTGATGCGTTCGATTGCGGTGGAAAGAAGTTCGAACTGAAATAAAACCAAATTAAAGACGTTACCACGACATAGATGAATAATAATGAGATGAAAGTCCACCTGCCGCTATCCGCCGCATGTAAGCGCCTAATTTGTGATAGTGATGCGTTCGATTGTGCTGGAATGAAGTTCGAACTGAAATAAAGCCAAATTAAAGACGTTACCACGACATAGATGAATAATAATGAGTTGAAAGTCCACCCGCCGCTATCCGCCGCATGTAAGCGCCTAATTTGTGATTGTGATGCGTTCGATTGTGCTGGAATGAAGTTCGAACTGAAATAAAAACAAATTAAAGACGTTACCACGACATAGATGAATAATAATGAGATGAAAGCCCACCCGCCGCTATCCGCCGCATGTAAGCGCCTAATTTGTGATTGCGACGCGTTCGATTTTGCTGGAAAGAAGTTCGAACTGAAATAAAACCAAATTAAAGACGTTACCACGACATAGATGAATAATAATGAGATGAAAGTCCACCCGCCGCTATCCGCCGCATGTAAGCGCCTAATTTGTGATTGTGATGCGTTCGATTGCGGTGGAAAGACGTTTGAACTGAAATGAAGCCAAATTAAAGACGTCACCACGACATAGATGAATAATAATGAGATGAAAGTCCACCCGCCGCTATCCGCCGCATGTAAGCGCCTAATTTGTGATTGTGATGCGTTCGATTGCGGTGGAAAGAAGTTCGAACTGAAATAAAGCCAAATTAAAGACGTTACCACGAAATAGATGAATAATAATGAGATGAAAGCCCACCTGCCGCTATCCGCCGCATGTAAGCGCCTAATTTGTGATTGCGACGCGTTCGATTGCGGTGGAAAGAAGTTCGAACTGAAATAAAGCCAAATTAAAGACGTTACCACGACATAGATGAATAATAATGAGTTGAAAGTCCACCCGCCGCTATCCGCCGCATGTAAGCGCCTAATTTGTGATTGTGATGCGTTCGATTGTGCTGGAATGAAGTTCGAACTGAAATAAAACCAAATTAAAGACGTTACCACGACATAGATGAATAATAATGAGATGAAAGCCCACCTGCCGCTATCCGCCGCATGTAAGCGCCTAATTTGTGATTGTGATGCGTTCGATTGTGCTGGAATGAAGTTCAAACTGAAAGAAAGCCAAATTAAAGACGTTACCACGACATAGATGAATAATAATGAGATGAAAGTCCACCTGCCGCTATCCGCCGCATGTAAGCGCCTAATTTGTGATTGCGACGCGTTCGATTGTGCTGGAAAGAAGTTCGAACTGAAATAAAGCCAAATTAAAGACGTTACCACGACATAGATGAATAATAATGAGATGAAAGCCCACCTGCCGCTATCCGCCGCATGTAAGCGCCTAATTTGTGATTGTGATGCGTTCGATTGCGGTGGAAAGAAGTTCGAACTGAAAAAAAAGCTAAATTAAAGACGTTACCACGACATAGATGAATAATAATGAGTTGAAAGTCCACCCGCCGCTATCCGCCGCATGTAAGCGCCTAATTTGTGATTGTGACGCGTTCGATTGCGGTGGAAAGAAGTTCGAACTGAAAGAAAGCCAAATTAAAGACGTTACCACGACATAGATGAATAATAATGAGATGAAAGCCCACCTGCCGCTATCCGCCGAATGTAAGCGCCTAATTTGTGATTGTGATGCGTTCGATTGCGGTGGAAAGAAGTTCGAACTGAAATAAAGCCAAATTAAAGAAGTTACCACGACATAGATGAATAATAATGAGATGAAAGTCCACCTGCCGCTATCCGCCGCATGTAAGCGCCTAATTTGTGATTGTGATGCGTTCGATTGTGCTGGAATGAAGTTCGAACTGAAATAAAGCCAAATTAAAGACGTTACCACGAAATAGATGAATAATAATGAGTTGAAAGTCCACCCGCCGCTATCCGCCGCATGTAAGCGCCTAATTTGTGATTGTGATGCGTTCGATTGTGCTGGAATGAAGTTCGAACTGAAATAAAGCCAAATTAAAGACGTTACCACGACATAGATGAATAATAATGAGATGAAGCCCACCTGCCGCTATCCGCCGCATGTAAGCGCCTAATTTGTGATTGCGACGCGTTCGATTGTGCTGGAAAGAAGTTCGAACTGAAATAAAGCCAAATTAAAGACGTTACCACGACATAGATGAATAATAATGAGATGAAAGCCCACCTGCCGCTATCCGCCGCATGTAAGCGCCTAATTTGTGATTGTGACGCGTTCGATTGTGCTGGAAAGAAGTTCGAACTGAAATAAAAGCCAAATTAAAGACGTTACCACGACATACATGAATAATAATGAGTTGAAAGTCCCACCCGCCGTTATCCGCCGCATGTAAGCGCCTAATTTGTGATTGTGATGCGTTCGATTGCGGTGGAAAGACGTTCGAACTGAAATAAAGCCAAATTAAAGACGTTACCACGACATAGATGAATAATAATGAGATGAAAGTCCACCCGCCGCTATCCGCCGCATGTAAGCGCCTAATTTGTGATTGTGATGCGTTCGATTGCGGTGGAAAGAAGTTCGAACTGAAATAAAGCCAAATTAAAGACGTTACCACGAAATAGATGAATAATAATGAGATGAAAGCCCACCTGCCGCTATCCGCCGCATGTAAGCGCCTAATCTGTGATTGCGACGCGTTCGATTGCGGAGGAAAGAAGTTCGACCTGAAATAAAGCGAATTTAAAGACGTTACCACGACATAGATGAATAATAATGAGTTGAAAGTCCACCGCCGCTATCCGCCGCATGTAAGCGCCTAATTTGTGATTGTGATGCGTTCGATTGTGCTGGAATGAAGTTCGAACTGAAATAAAAACAAATTAAAGACGTTACCACGACATAGATGAATAATAATGAGATGAAAGCCCACCTGCCGCTATCCGCCGCATGTAAGCGCCTAATTTGTGATTGCGACGCGTTCGATTGCGGTGGAAAGAAGTTCGAACTGAAATAAAGCCAAATTAAAGAGTTACCACGACATAGATGAATAATTATGAGATGAATGCCCACCTGCCGCTATCCGCCGCATGTAAGCGCCTAATTTGTGATTGTGATGCGTTCGATTGCGGTGGAAAGAAGTTCGAACTGAAATAAAACCAAATTAAATATGTTACCACGACATAGATGAATAATAATGAGTTGAAAGTCCACCCGCCGCTATCCGCCGCATGTAAGCGCCTAATTTGTGATTGTGATGCGTTCGATTGTGCTGGAATGAAGTTCGAACTGAAATAAAAACAAATTAAAGACGTTACCACGACATAGATGAATAATAATGAGATGAAAGCCCACCTGCCGCTATCCGCCGCATGTAAGCGCCTAATTTGTGATTGCGACGCGTTCGATTGTGCTGGAAAGAAGTTCGAACTGAAATAAAGCCAAATTAAAGACGTTACCACGACATAGATGAATAATAATGAGATGAAAGCCCACCTGCCGCTATCCGCCGCATGTAAGCGCCTAATTCGTGATTATGATGCGTTCGATTGCGGTGGAAAGAAGTTCGAACTGAAAGAAAGCCAAATTAAAGACGTTACCACGACATAGATGAATAATAATGAGTTGAAAGTCCACCCGCCGCTATCCGCCGCATGTAAGCGCCTAATTTGTGATTGTGACGCGTTCGATTGCGGTGGAAAGAAGTTCGAACTGAAAGAAAGCCAAATTAAAGACGTTACCACGACATAGATGAATAATAATGAGATGAATGCCCACCTGCCGCTATCCGCCGCATGTAAGCGCCTAATTTGTGATTGTGATGCGTTCGATTGCGGTGGAAAGAAGTTCGAACTGAAATAAAACCAAATTAAAGAAGTTACCACGACATAGATGAATAATAATGAGATGAAAGTCCACCTGCCGCTATCCGCCGCATGTAAGCGCCTAATTTGTGATTGTGATGCGTTCGATTGTGCTGGAATGAAGTTCGAACTGAAATAAAGCCAAATTAAAGACGTTACCATGAAATAGATGAATAATAATGAGTTGAAAGTCCACCCGCCGCTATCCGCCGCATGTAAGCGCCTAATTTGTGATTGTGATGCGTTCGATTGTGCTGGAAAGAAGTTCGAACTGAAATAAAAACAAATTAAAGAAGTTACCACGACATAGATGAATAATAATGAGATGAAAGCCCACCCGCCGCTATCCGCCGCATGTAAGCGCCTAATTTGTGATTGCGACGCGTTCGATTGTGCTGGAAAGAAGTTCGAACTGAAATAAAACCAAATTAAAGACGTTACCACGACATAGATGAATAATAATGAGATGAAAGTCCACCCGCCGCTATCCGCCGCATGTAAGCGCCTAATTTGTGATTGTGATGCGTTCGATTGCGGTGGAAAGACGTTTGAACTGAAATGAAGCCAAGTTAAAGACGTCACCACGAAATAGATGAGTAATAATGAGATGAAAGTCCACCCGCCGCTATCCGCCGCATGTAACCGCCTAATTTGTGATTGTGATGCGTTCGATTGCGGTGGAAAGAAGTTCTAACTTGAAGAAAGCCAAATTAAAGACGTTACCACGAAATAGATGAATAATTATGAGATGAATGCCCACCTGCCGCTATCCGCCGCATGTAAGCGCCTAATCGATGATTGCGACGCGTTCGATTGCGGAGGAAAGAAGTTTGACCTGAAATAAAGCGAATTTAAAGACGTTACCACGACATAGATGAATAATAATGAGTTGATAGTCCATCCGCCGCTATCCGCCGCATGTAAGCGCCTAATTTGTGATTGTGATGCGTTCGATTGTGCTGGAATGAAGTTCGAACTGACATAAAAACAAATTAAAGACGTTACCACGAAATAGGTGAATAATAATGAGATGAAAGCCCACCTGCCGCTATCCCCCGCATGTAAGCGCCTAATTTGTGATTGCGACGCGTTCGATTGCGGTGGAAAGACGTTCGAACTGAAATAAAGCCAAATTAAAGAAGTTACCACGACATAGATGAATAATAATGAGATGAAAGTCCACCTGCCGCTATCCGCCGCATGTAAGCGCCTAATCTGTGATTGCGACGCGTTCGATTGCGGAGGAAAGAAGTTCGACCTGAAATAAAGCGAATTTAAAGACGTTACCACGACATAGATGAATAATAATGAGTTGAAAGTCCACCCGCCGCTATCCGCCGCATGTAAGCGCCTAATTTGTGATTGTGATGCGTTCGATTGCGGTGGAAAGAAGTTCGAACTTAAAGAAAGCCAAATTAAAGACGTTACCACGACATAGATGAATAATAATGAGATGAATGCCCACCTGCCGCTATCCGCCGCATGTAAGCGCCTAATTTGTGATTGTGATGCGTTCGATTGCGGTGGAAAGACGTTCGAACTGAAATAAAGCCAAATTAAAGAAGTTACCACGACATAGATGAATAATAATGAGATGAAAGTCCACCTGCCGCTATCCGCCGCATGTAAGCGCCTAATTTGTGATTGTGATGCGTTCGATTGTGCTGGAATAAAGTTCGAACTGAAATAAAAATCAATTAAAGACGTTACCACAACATAGATGAATAATTATGAGATGAATGCCCACCTGCCGCTATCCGCCGAATGTAAGCGCCTAATTTGTGATTGTGATGCGTTCGATTGCGGTGGAAAGAAGTTCGAACTGAAATAAAACCAAATTAAATATGTTACCACGACATAGATGAATAATAATGAGATGAAAGTCCACCCGCCGCTATCCGCCGCATGTAAGCGCCTAATTTGTGATTGTGATGCGTTCGATTGCGGTGGAAAGAAGTTTGAACTGAAATAAAAACAAATTAAAGACGTTACCACGAAATAGGTGAACAATAATGAGATGAAAGCCCACCTGCCGCTATCCGCCGCATGTAAGCGCCTAATTTGTGATTGCGATGCGTTCGATTGCGGAGGAAAGAAGTTCGAACTGAAATAAAGCGAATTTAAAGACGTTACCACGACATCGATGAATAATAATGAGTTGAGAGTCCATCCGCCGCTATCCGCCGCATGTAAGCGCCTAATTTGTGATTGTGATGCGTTCGATTGTGCTGGAATGAAGTTCGAACTGAAATAAAAACAAATTACAGACGTTACCACGACATAGATGAATAATAATGAGATGAATGCCCACCTGCCGCTATCCGCCGAATGTAAGCGCCTAATTTGTGATTGTGACGCGTTCGATTGCGGGGGATCAAGATTCGACCTGAAATAAAGCCAAAATAAAGACGTTATCACGACATAGATGAATAATAATGAGATGAAAGGCCAACCGCCACTATCTGCCACATGTAAGCGCCTAATTTGTGATTGCGACGCGTTCGATTTTGCTGGAAAGAAGTTCGAACTGAAATAAAGCCAAATTAAAGACGTTACCACGACATAGATAAATAATAATGAGTTGAAAGTCCACCCGCCACTATCCGCCGCATGTAAGCGCCTAATTTGTGATTGTGATGCGTTCGATTGTGCTGGAATGAAGTTCGAACTGAAATAAAAATCAATTAAAGACGTTACCACAACATAGATGAATAATTATGAGATGAATGCCCACCTGCCGCTATCCGCCGCATGTAAGCGCCTAATTTGTGATTGTGATGCGTTCGATTGCGGTGGAAAGAAGTTCGAACTGAAATAAAACCAAATTAAAGATGTTACCACGACATAGATGAATAATAATGAGATGAAAGTCCACCCGCCACTATCCGCCGCATGTAAGCGCCTAATTTGTGATTGTGATGCGTTCGATTGCGGTGGAAAGAAGTTCGAACTGAAATAAAACCAAATTAAATATGTTACCACGACATAGATGAATAATAATGAGACGAACGTCCACCCGCCGCTATCCGCCGCATGTAAGCGCCTAATTTGTGATTGTGATGCGTTCGATTGCGGTGGAAAGAAGTTTGAACTGAAATAAAAACAAATTAAAGACGTTACCACGAAATAGGTGAACAATAATGAGATGAAAGCCCACCTGCCGCTATCCGCCGCATGTAAGCGCCTAATTTGTGATTGCGATGCGTTCGATTGCGGAGGAAAGAAGTTCGAACTGAAATAAAGCGAATTTAAAGACGTTACCACGACATCGATGAATAATAATGAGTTGAGAGTCCATCCGCCGCTATCCGCCGCATGTAAGCGCCTAATTTGTGATTGTGATGCGTTCGATTGTGCTGGAATGAAGTTCGAACTGAAATAAAAACAAATTACAGACGTTACCACGACATAGATGAATAATAATGAGATGAATGCCCACCTGCCGCTATCCGCCGAATATAAGCGCCTAATTTGTGATTGTGATGCGTTCGATTGCGGGGGATCAAGATTCGACCTGAAATAAAGCCAAAATAAAGACGTTATCACGACATAGATGAATAATAATGAGATGAAAGGCCACCCGCCACTATCTGCCGCATGTAAGCGCCTAATTTGTGATTGCGACGCGTTCGATTTTGCTGGAAAGAAGTTCGAACTGAAATAAAACCAAATTAAAGACGTTACCACGACATAGATTAATAATAATGAGTTGAAAGTCCACCCGCCACTATCCGCCGCATGTAAGCGCCTAATTTGTGATTGTGATGCGTTCGATTGTGCTGGAATGAAGTTCGAACTGAAATAAAAATCAATTAAAGACGTTACCACAACATAGATGAATAATTATGAGATGAATGCCCACCTGCCGCTATCCGCCGCATGTAAGCGCCTAATTTGTGATTGTGATGCGTTCGATTGCGGTGGAAAGAAGTTCGAACTGAAATAAAACCAAATTAAATATGTTACCACGACATAGATGAATAATAATGAGACGAACGTCCACCCGCCGCTATCCGCCGCATGTAAGCGCCTAATTTGTGATTGTGATGCGTTCGATTGCGGTGGAAAGAGGTTTGAACTGAAATAAAAACAAATTAAAGACGTTACCACGAAATAGGTGAACAATAATGAGATGAAAGCCCACCTGCCGCTATCCGCCGCATGTAAGCGCCTAATTTGTGATTGCGATGCGTTCGATTGCGGAGGAATGAAGTTCGACCTGAAATAAAGCGAATTTAAAAACGTTACCACGACATAGATGAATAATAATGAGTTGAGAGTCCATCCGCCGCTATCCGCCGCATGTAAGCGCATAATTTGTGATTGTGACGCGTTCGATTGCGGTGGAAAGAAGTTCGAACTGAAATAAAGCCAAATTAAAGACGTTACCACGACATAGATGAATAATAATGAGTGGAAAGTCCACCCTGCCGCTATCCGCCGCATGTAAGCGCCTAATTCGTTATGTGATGCGTTCGATTGTGCTGGAATGAAGTTCGAACTGAAATAAAACAAATTAAAGACGTTACCACGACATGATGAATAATATGAGATGAAAGCCCACCTGCCGCTATCCGCCGCATGTAAGCGCCTAATTTGTGATTGTGATGCGTTCGATTGTGCTGGAATGAAGTTCGAACTGAAATAAAAACAAATTAAAGACGTTACCACGACATAGATGAATAATAATGAGATGAAAGTCCACCCGCCGCTATCCGCCGCATGTAAGCGCCTAATTTGTGATTGTGATGCGTTCGATTGTGCTGGAATGAAGTTCGAACTGAAAGAAAAACAAATTAAAGTGGTTACCACGACATAGATGAATAATTATGAGATGAATGCCCACCTGCCGCTATCCGCCGAATGTAAGCGCCTAATTTGTGATTGTGATGCGTTCGATTGTGCGGTGGAAAGAAGTTCGACCTGAAATAAAGCGAATTTAAAGACATTACCACGACATAGATGAATAATTATGAGATGATAGTCCATCCGCCGCTATCCGCCGCATGTAAGCGCCTAATTTGTGATTGTGATGCGTTCGATTGCGGTGGAAGAAGTTCGAACTGAAATAAAGCCAAATTAAAGACGTTACCACGACATAGATGAATAATATGAGATGAATGCCCACCTGCCGCTATCCGCCGCATGTAAGCGCCTAATTTGTGATTGTGATGCGTTCGATTGCGGTGGAAAGAAGTTCGAACTGAAATAAAACCAAATTAAATATGTTACCACGACATAGATGAATAATAATGAGATGAAAGTCCACCTGCCGCTATCCGCCGCATGTAAGCGCCTAATTTGTGATTGTGATGCGTTCGATTGCGGTGGAAAGAAGTTTGAACTGAAATAAAGCCAAATTAAAGACGTTACCACGACATAGATGAATAATAATGAGTTGAAAGTCCACCCGCCGCTATCCGCCGCATGTAAGCGCCTAATTTGTGATTGTGATGCGTTCGATTGTGCTGGAATGAAGTTCGAACTGAAATAAAAACAAATTAAAGACGTTACCACGACATAGATGAATAATTATGAGATGAATGCCCACCTGCCGCTATCCGCCGCATGTAAGCGCCTAATTTGTGATTGTGATGCGTTCGATTGCGGGTGGAAAGAAGTTCGAACTGAAATAAAACAAATTAAAGACGTTACCACGACATAGATGAATAATAATGAGATGAAAGTCCCACCTGCCGCTATCTGCCGCATGTAAGCGCCTAATTGTGATTGCGACGCGTTCGATTGCGGTGGAAAGAAGTTCGAACTGAAATAAAGCCAAATTAAAGACGTTACCACGACATAGATGAATAATGAGATGAAGTCCACCCGCCGCTATCCGCCGCATGTAAGCGCCTAATTTGTGATTGTGATGCGTTCGATTGCGGTGGAAAGAAGTTCGAACTGAAATAAAGCCAAATTAAAGAAGTTACCACGACATAGATGAATAATAATGAGATGAAAGTCCACCCGCCGCTATCCGCCAGCATGTAAGCGCCTAATTTGTGATTGTGATGCGTTCGATTGTGCTGGAAAGAAGTTCGAACTGACATAAAAACAAATTAAAGACGTTACCACGAAATAGGTGAATAATAATGAGATGAAAGCCCACCTGCCGCTATCCGCCGCATGTAAGCGCCTAATTTGTGATTGCGACGCGTTCGATTTGCTGGAAAGAAGTTCGAACTGAAATAAAGCCAAATTAAAGACGTTACCACGACATAGATGAATAATAATGAGATGAAGCCCACCCGCCGCTATCCGCCGCATGTAAGCGCCTAATTTGTGATTGTGATGCGTTCGATTGTGCTGGAAATGAAGTTCGAACTGAAAAAAAGCCAAATTAAAGACGTTACCACGACATAGATGAATAATAATGAGATGAAAGCCCACCCGCCGCTATCCGCCGCATGTAAGCGCCTAATTTGTGATTGTGATGCGTTCGATTGTGCTGGAAAGAAGTTCAAACTGAAAGAAAGCCAAATTAAAGACGTTACCATGACATAGATGAATAATAATGAGATGAAAGTCCACCTGCCGCTATCCGCCGCATGTAAGCGCCTAATTTGTGATTGCGATGCGTTCGATTGTGCTGGAAAGAAGTTCGAACTGAAATAAAGCCAAATTAAAGAAGTTACCACGACATAGATGAATAATAATGAGATGAAAGTCCACCCGCCACTATCCGCCGCATGTAAGCGCCTAATTTGTGATTGTGATGCGTTCGATTGTGCTGGAATGAAGTTCGAACTGAACTAAAAACAAATTAAAGACGTTACCACGACATAGATGAATAATTATGAGATGAATGCCCACCTGCCGCTATCCGCCGAATGTAAGCGCCTAATTTGTGATTGTGATGCGTTCGATTGTGCTGGAATGAAGTTCAAACTGAAAGAAAGCCAAATTAAAGACCTTACCATGAAATACATGAATAATAATGAGATGAAAGTCCACCTGCCGCTATCCGCCGCATGTAAGCGCCTAATTTGTGATTGCGACGCGTTCGATTTTGTTGGAATGAAGTTCGAACTGAAATAAAGCCAAATTAAAGACGTTACCACGACATAGATGAATAATAATGAGATGAAAGCCCACCCGCCGCTATCCGCCGCATGTAAGCGCCTAATTTGTGATTGCGACGCGTTCGATTTTGCTGGAAAGAAGTTCGAACTGAAATAAAAACAAATTAAAGACGTTACCACGACATGGATGAATAATTATGAGATGAATGCCCACCTGCCGCTATCCGCCGAATGTAAGCGCCTAATTTGTGATTGTGACGCGTTCGATTGCGGTGGAAAGAAGTTCGAACTGAAATAAAGCAAAATTAAATATGTTACCACGACATAGATGAATAATAATGAGATGAAAGTCCACCCGCCGCTATCCGCCGCATGTAAGCGCCTAATTTGTGATTGTGATGCGTTCGATTGTGCTGGAATGAAGTTCGAACTGAAATAAAAACAAATTAAAGACGTTACCACGACATAGATGAATAATAATGAGATGAATGCCCACCTGCCGCTATCCGCCGAATGCAAGCGGCTAATTTGTCATTGTGATGCGTTCGATTGCGCTGGAAAGAAGTTCGAACTGAAATAAAAACAAATTAAATATG
The DNA here is from genome assembly GCF_904425465.1 of Colossoma macropomum. NCBI lineage: Eukaryota > Metazoa > Chordata > Actinopteri > Characiformes > Serrasalmidae > Colossoma > Colossoma macropomum. The sequence continues at coordinate 2,577 of NW_023495183.1, read as the reverse complement.
TTACCACGACATAGATGAATAATAATGAGAGGAAAGCCCACCTCCCGCTATCCGCCGAATGTAAGCGCCTAATTTGTGATTGTGATGCGTTCGATTGCGGTGGAAAGAAGTTCGAACTGAAATAAAACCAAATTAAATATGTTACCACGACATAGATGAATAATAATGAGATGAAAGTCCACCCGCCGCTATCCGCCGCATGTAAGCGCCTAATTTGTGATTGTGATGCGTTCGATTGCGGTGGAAAGAAGTTCGAACTGAAATAAAGCCAAATTAAAGACGTTACCACGAAATAGATGAATAATAATGAGTTGAAAGTCCACCCGCCACTATCCGCCGCATGTAAGCGCCTAATTTGTGATTGTGATGCGTTCGATTGTGCTGGAATGAAGTTCGAACTGAAATAAAAACAAATTAAAGACGTTACCACGACATAGATGAATAATTATGAGATGAATGCCCACCTGCCGCTATCCGCCGCATGTAAGCGCCTAATTTGTGATTGTGATGCGTTCGATTGTGCGGTGGAAAGAAGTTCGAACTGAAACAAAGCCAAATTAAAGACGTTACCACGACATAGATGAATAATAATGAGTTGAAAGTCCACCCGCCACTATCCGCCGCATGTAAGCGCCTAATTTGTGATTGTGATGCGTTCGATTGTGCTGGAAAGAAGTTCGAACTGAAATAAAAATAAATTAAAGACGTTACCAAGAAATAGATGAATAATTATGAGATGAATGCCCACCCGCCGCTATCCGCCGCATGTAAGCGCCTAATTTGTGATTGCGACGCGTTCGATTTTGCTGGAAAGAAGTTCGAACTGAAATAAAGCCAAATTAAAGACGTTACCACGACATAGATGAATAATAATGAGTTGAAAGTCCACCGCCGCTATCCGCCGCATGTAAGCGCCTAATTTGTGATTGTGATGCGTTCGATTGTGCTGGAATGAAGTTCGAACTGAAATAAAAACAAATTAAAGACGTTACCACGACATAGATGAATAATAATGAGATGTACGTCCACCTGCCGCTATCCGCCACATGTAAGCGCCTAATTTGTGATTGCGGCGCGTTCGATTGCGGGGGATCAAGATTCGACCTGAAATAAAGCCAAAATAAAGACGTTACCACGACATAGATGAATAATAATGAGTTGAAATTCCAGCCGCCACTATCCGCCGCATGTAAGCGCCTAATTTGTGATTGCGACGCGTTCGATTGTGCTGGAAAGAAGTTCGAACTGAAAGAAAGCCAAATTAAAGACGTTACCACGACATAGATGAATAATTATGAGATGAATGCCCACCTGCCGCTATCCGCCGAATGAAAGCGCCTAATTTGTGATTGTGATGCGTTCGATTGTGCTGGAATGAAGTTCGAACTGAAAGAAAGCCAAATTAAAGATGTTACCACGACATAAATGAATAATAATGAGTTGAAAGTCCACCCGCCGCTATCCGCCGCATGGAAGCGCCTAATTTGTGATTGTGATGCGTTCGATTGTGCTGGAATGAAGTTCGAACTGAAATAAAAACAAATTAAAGACGTTACCACGACATAGATGAATAATAATGAGATGAAAGCCCACCTGCCGCTATCCGCCGCATGTTCGCGCCTAATTTGTGATTGTGATGCGTTCGATTGTGCGGTGGAAAGAAGTTCGAACTGAAACAAAGCCAAATTAAAGACGTTACCACGACATAGATTAATAATAATGAGTGAAAGTCCACCCGCCGCTATCCGCCGCATGTAAGCGCCTAATTGTGATTGTGATGCGTTCGATTGTGCTGGAATGAAGTTCGAACTGAAATAAAACAAATTAAAGACGTTACCACGAAATAGATGAATAATATGAGATGAATGCCCACCGGCCGCTATCCGCCGCATGTAAGCGCCTAATTTGTGATTGTGATGCGTTCGATTGTGCTGGAATGAAGTTCGAACTGAAAGAAAGCCAAATTAAAGACGTTACCACGACATACATGAATAATAATGAGATGAAAGTCCACCTGCCGCTATCCGCCGCATGTAAGCGCCTAATTTGTGATTGCGACGCGTTCGATTGTGCTGGAAAGAAGTTCGAACTGAAATAAAGCCAAATTAAAGACGTTACCACGACATAGATGAATAATAATGAGTTGAAAGTCCACCTGCCACTATCCGCCGCATGTAAGCGCCTAATTTGTGATTGTGATGCGTTCGATTGTGCTGGAATGAAGTTCGAACTGAAATAAAGACAATTAAAGACGTTACCACGACATAGATGAATAATAATGAGATGTACGTCCACCTGCCGCTATCCGCCACATGTAAGCGCCTAATTTGTGATTGCGGCGCGTTCGATTGCGGGTGGATCAAGATTCGACTGAAATAAAGCCAAAATAAAGACGTTACCACGACATAGATGAATAATAATGAGTTGAAATTCCAGCCGCCACTATCCGCCGCATGTAAGCGCCTAATTTGTGATTGCGACGCGTTCGATTGTGCTGGAAAGAAGTTCGAACTGAAAGAAAGCCAAATTAAAGACGTTACCACAACATGGATGAATAATATGAGATGAATGCCCACC